>NW_027426072.1:0-8596 GCF_003597395.2 Chelonoidis abingdonii
GGTTTATGACACCTGGGTAGGCTAAATATGACTGAGTGGCACCACAACCTCATGAGCCAGGTCACACGTCCACTCACACAAATTTGGTCCAGTCAGCGGGGTGGGGCCAAACCTGAGCAGCGCCGCAACACTGGAGGTTGCAATGCCTGGAGCAGAGAGCCAAGCCCAGCAAGCTCCACAGCACAGGAGCTGCCAGAGCCACCACTGTAGGTCCTGCCCAGTACTCACTCCAACTCCTCTTGGAGGGGCAGGACCCAACCAAAACCACCCCAGCCCTCCCACCCCCCGCTGCCTGTTTACTGGGTCACAACAGGCCATAAATATTTACAAATGGGTCATGAGGCCAAAAAGGTTGAGAACCACTGACCTAGACACTTACTGCCAATTTTTCTCACGGATTCCTTCATCTCTTTGTTTCTAGAGCTGTATATGAAGGGATTGGCTATAGGAGTCAGAATTGTGTAGCAGACAGAGAACATTTTGTTCAGGTCCCTGAGTGTCGGGGGGTTTGGTAGCAGATACACAGTGATTATGGTCTCATGATGAGGTAAGAGGAGCAGGTAGAAAATACCTTTTGCTGTCCAATGGTGGAAGGGATTCTCAGGATGGTGGAAATGATACAAATGTAGGATGCCAGGGTTAATGCAAATGGGGACAGAGTGAATAAAGCAGCTAGGAGGGTGGTTGCAATCTCTAGATGGTAGGTGTCACTGCAGCAGAGATTTATTATTTTTGTACATTCACAGAAGAAAAGTTGATTTTATCGGGGCCACAAAAATATAATTGTGATATGAAGGACATTGGCATGGTACTAGCCAGAAGCCCACTTGTCCAAAACTCAGCTGTTAGCAGGAGGCATAAACTGCCATTCATAGGAGCTGCATAATGCAGTGGTTTGCTTATTGCTAAATACCGATCATAAGACATTGCAGTGAAGAGAACATTCTGTAAACCCACAGAAACTAACAAAATTCAACTATCATACAGCTTCTGACAGAAATGGTTCTGTCCTCAGTCAGGAAACTGGCCAGCTTCCTGTGCAGGATGGTGGAGATGTAGCTGGTCTCCAAGCAGGACAAGTTCCCCAGGAAGGAGTACACGGAGATGTGTGAAGTTGCTGATCAGCCACAACTGTTCCCAATTAAGCTGTTCCCAGACATGGTCACTATGCAGATTGCTAGAAACAGCAGGAAGAGAAGGATCTTCACCTCACAGAGATTTCTGAATCCCAGCAGGATGAACTCTGTGATTGATGTTCTGTGTCTGCCATGGTCTGTATTGGGGGAGATAAAACAAACTCTACACTATAATGAAAATACAGCATTTCTTAAACTTTAATAATCCATTTAAAAGCATTTATGTTCAAATGCCCCAATCACCTTTCAACTACCAGCCCAGAAACTGGCTTGAGAACACAAACCGGGGCAGTGGTGTTCATACAATAGAGGTTGATGCTGACCTACCAGGCTGTGGAATCCTTCTAAGGCTACGTCAACACTAGAAATGCACCACGATTTTTACTGTCTAGTAAAGTTATGAATTTAACCCCTCAGAATTGTTTTTTGAGGTTTATGCAGGTTGCCTTTAAGGACAAGGCCCGATAGGTCAGATATGGAGTGACTGCTTTGTGAAAAGAGTTCACCCATGGGGGATATGGTGTTTTATCACTGTTTTTTCCTGAGAGTTCATTCAAGAGCATAGTGATTGACTCACTGTCTGGCTTCACCCACAGAGTTATTTTGGGGGGGCATTTAGTGCACTGGATGATGTACACCACATGTGATAGGCATTTGTAGGACCCATGGATCTTGAGAGACGTGTGGTGGCAGTGGGGTATTCTCATCACAGAAGTGGAGATATGACTACAGATGTCACATCTGTTCTGGCAGTGTCTGATGTTGCTTTGAGTTAGTGTGTCCTGGTCTGTGGGGAGTTTGCTTCTTATGATGAGGTTGTGGCCGGGGGGGTTGTTTGAAGACCTGAAGTGGGGATTCAGGAATGATTTCTTATAGGATGGGGTACCAGTTGAGTATGGGTTGTAATTCTTTAATGATACCCCTGGTTGTCATCTACCACATCACTCTGGAACCCATACAGGGTATGTGGCAGGAGGGGTCCTCCTCCCCCTCCCCATATTAAAGGCAGTTCTCTCAGGGTATTTGGATGGCCTGTTGGATGGAGTGTCTTTGTTTGGTGAAGGCACTCTTAAGTGTGTTAAGGTGTATATCCCAGACTTTCTCTTTGGTGCATTTTCTGTGGTATCTAAGTGCCTGGCTGTAGACAGCAGATTTTTTGTTGTGTCTGGGATGGTTGCTGGATCTGACAGTAGGTGTGGTGATCCATTGGTTTCTTTTATATGGGTGTCTATAGGGTTCCATTGTTGATGCTGATTGTGCTGTCCAGGAAGATGATGCTGGTGTGAGATTATTCTAGAGAGTTTCATGGGTGGGTGATGGTGGTTAAAGTTGTCATGAAAATCTATGGAGGAGTTTAGATTGGCTGGTCATAGGATGAAAGTATCAAAGTATCTCAGGTACATGCACCATGAAACCAGTGATATACCTGAGATACATAGACAATGCACAGTGGTGCACCAGGGTGATTAGTGGCTCCCACCTAATGTTTGGAGAAGTTCGTCTCAAGGTGTGCTACCTGTGAGTGAAACTACAAGGCCAAGAGAACATAATTTCCAGCATATATACATAATTCCTCACATTTTCTGTGCATACATCTCTCAATGATTCTGATGATCAGTGCGACATTAGAGACCGTACATGACCCCTTTTGGTGAACACCTGGGATCTGTGTCCTCTGCCAGTTGTCATCAAGATGTCCTAGGATCGCACTAAACACTTCTAAAAATCTGCCCCTTGATCTCCAAAGGGACTTAAGCATGGCAATACCCAGCCTCTAGGCACCTTGTCACGCAGTAATCCCACAGGTCAAGTTAGGTGCTTAGGGTGCATGGGGAGAACTGGGGCTCCCAGCTCCCATTGATTTCAGTGGCAGGTAGGGGCAAAGTCCCTTTGAGCATCTGGACCTAAGAAAGGGATCCACAAAAGCCAGCGTGCTGAGTAGGAAGCCCACAGGGAACGCTGAGGAGCGGGACATGGCCTAAGCCCTGCTTCTGTGAAGGAACAAGGCATCTAAATCTCAGCCTGAGCATCTGTGTATGGGGAGAGCATCTGTGTATGAGATTCTCACTGGTCACAACCCCCCCACTCCACATACACACAGCAGAGCAATCACCTTGGAAGTGGGAAAGCAGGGTTCTTTTTCTCTTATGACTGTCGTGGAGCAGCATTTGAATAGGAGTCTGACCACTGGGCTGTAGAGTCATTCCTCCTCTCCCTTTGGCCCAATGCCTGTGGAGTTACTTATACACAGTGGGACGACTTCAGCAGGCAAGACTGTGAGCATTCCCTGCCCCCACCCCCATTATCCAAACATCCCATAGTCCAGTGGCTGGGGAACCCACCTGCTAAATGTGAAACCCAGGTTCTAATCCCTTCTCTGTAGAAGTGGGAGCTCAACCTGCATCTCCCACACCCTGGCTGAGAGCCCTAGCCATGGAACTCAAGGCTGAAAGGGAGGCTGCCGTTCCCCCCTTGCCATGTTGCACAAGGTTAGGTGTGCTCCAAGCATGTCTATTGCATCAGACTCACAGATGGTAAAGGGTGGGGATCCCCCTGAAACTTGCGTATGAGAGAGGAGCCTCTGCACCTAGACAGTGACGCCAGGGCACATGCTATCTGCCATGGACTTAGGCAGGTAGGGAACCTTAACGGTGGAAATTCAGATGCCAAAGAGATTTCTATACTGGACATTGAGGCTCAGTGGGAGATTAGGTGGCAGCTGAGCAGGGCTTTTGGTATGCCATTGTAATACTGGACTTTGGCATTTGTCACTTGAAGTGCTTAAGTCCTCTGGTGGATCTAACCCCTAAATCTCATAGTCAAAAGGAACTGATGTGCTTGGGAACAAATCTTGTAAACCCTCAGTAAGACATAGGCTCCTATGTCACTTAAGAAAAGGGTTTTAGGCTTCATGATGTATAATGGCCACAAGGGGCAGCAGAAAGTTAGGGGCAGGGATGGGGCAGCTATACTGTATAATGAGCACTAGGGGGCAGCCAAGATTTTCTCACCAATGTTTTGTGTGTCCATTCTTATCTCAGCTTATTCTGGGGAATGACAAATGGACAGTACTAAATACTAAAACCATGATTTTAGTTAAACAATATTTTTAAGTGATTAAAAATTGGAATCAAAACTTGAATTAAAAATATAAACCAAGCTTTGTGAAGCTTCAGGTCTTTCCCTATATTATATATATTATTCTGTATTCAGCCAATAACCTTCAAAGAATTAAGCGATACAATTTCAGCCAGATCTGCTATATTTTTTTCAGATTAATTAAAAACGAAAAGAAAAATAAACCACTTATTTAAAAATGCAGTTATGTGAGCAACAAATATTCATCACTGGGAATTATGAAGAACAAAGCTTGGGAGACACAATTGTTCATACCAGTGATAAATTAGACGGAGCCCTTATTAAGTGATCAGGGAGTAATTTATTGTGCTCTTCTGTAAAGGCTTCAAGAAGCATTCCCTCCAGGGCAAGAAGTGACAGTCTGTCAAACTTCATGCTGAAAAACTTTTTAGACTCCAGTTGTAGAATATTTTGTAATACACAGAAATGAAATTATGATTGTCATTGTACCAATTGAGGACCATGAACTGGCTAGTGTGAATGTATAACATGGTTCTCTACAGGATGCAGTCAGTACTGTTCTGTTGGTTATCAAACACTCCAACAGACCAACTAGAGATCTATATTTTTTGTACAAGATTATCTAATTTGTGTAACTGCTGTGGCACTGAAGATGCATGTGACTCAAACTTTTTTGGGGAAAAAAGTAGATCTCTGACCTCCATGCTTCCATGGTCTGGGCTTTTCCAAGAAGCCTAAGGAAGTTAAGTGGCAAACTCTCACAGCAATTCAGTGGCAGCTGTGTACATTTTACACCCACTCCCTTTGACAATCCCAACCTAAATATGTAAAGCACTTTGTTGTACCTGCATTTTATCTGAGCAAAAATTGGGTAATGTCTTCGAAAACACTTAGGCTTCTGTGTCACTGCTTAAGTTTGCTTAAGTCTTGTTGACCTTCCGTGACTCTTAGGCCTGGTCTACACTGGGGGAGGGGATCAATCTAACATACGCAACTTCAGCTACGAGAATAATGTAAATGAATTCAACGAATCTTAGATCAACTTAGATTGACTTTCTTCACGTCCTTGCAGTGCAAGATCTACGGCTGTCGCCCCCCCTCCCTTGTCTCTGCTTCCACCTCTCGCAGCGGTGGAGTTCCAGAGTCAAAGGGGAGCGCGTTCGGGGAATCAATTTATCGCATCTAAAGGAAACATGGTAAATCAATCCCCGATCGATCACTATCCACCGATCCAGTGGGTAGTGTAGATGTACCCTTAGGGTGCTAATCCTTAGTTACTAAAACACTTTTGAAAATGGAATTTAGGCTCCTAAATCACATAAACACTTTTAAAAATGTTCCCTGAACTAATTATCTGATATTAGATGGGGTCTGGGTACTTCTGTGTTTTGCTATTGAGGGCAACTCGGGGTTTGTTTAGAGGAAAGTGCAAGATCAGCTAACTATACTGAGATTTTTCAAGCTGCCTAGAGGAACTGGATGGGAACTTCAGTGTCTAAATCATTTAGAGCTTGAAAATCTCAGCGTAAACCTGATTTCTAGAATCTGGTGTTATTTCTTACCAGCATCAACACAGAGTTCCCACTAAAGAGAGAGATTGATTTTTAGGATTAGAAGTTTCTTCCCTCTCCAGGACTTTCGCTTTGAGATTAGAAGTTTGACTCTACTGACGTTGTCTGCAAATAAACTTAATACTAACTTTCCCTTGCCTGTTACTTTTCCCACAGCAAATGTGTCTCAAGAGACTGCACCTTCCCACAGAAGAATATATAATGAATCAGAAAAGATGTTCCCCATTTGGCAGAGGGTATGAAGCACAGGGCACTTTACCAGGTATAACAGAGCCATGATAGCCCATCTCAGCTATGACATTCTATTTACTGAGAACAGGAAAGTACATGAATGCAGTGGGGAGAGAAGATAGACTGAATAACCTAGATCACAGTGTCTGAAATCCTGAGTGAGGAGGTGACAGACTCCAGCTGCTGATAGAGGTAAATCAATCTTTTCCTCCCTGCTTCTTGAAGCTCAAGGTTTTTGAAGCTGTGTAAGTTTGCTAGATAACTAATTCCATTAGAACCTAAGGGGAATTTGGCAATGATCTCTCTTAAACTCCCAACCCAACAGAATTTGGAAGAAGGAAAGACCACTCAGGTCACTGCTATTGTAGCTCCTTGTATGGCCCCCATCATCATGGTATCTGGGCACCTCACTGAACTGAATGTATCTATCCTCCCATTGTCCCATGAGATGCTATTGCCCCTGTTTTATGGATAGGGACCTAACACCCAGAGGGACAGATTTATAGAGGTATAAATAGAGATTTATAGAGGTAAAGAGAGCAGACACCCTTAATAGGATTTATAATCAATGGGTGTTATGTACTGCACCTACTCAGGCCCCAGTGTGCATTTTTAGGTATGTACCGGCCAGCCTGTAGAAGACAGCATCAAACAAGAGGGCCTCGACCTGACCACCAACACTTCAAACTCTACCTCGTTTTCGGCCACCGAGGTCTTGCCTCCCATTTCCCACCACTCTCTCCCCAAAGGACAGATCACCATGCTCATGCCAAAATATTTAAAATTCTGGCCTGAAAGTCACACAAGGATTTTTGTGACAAAGTAGGGAATTGAACCAACATCCCCAAAGTGAGCTCATGAAACACTGGAACATCCTTCACTCCACTCAAAGTTTCCCTCTGCTACACACAAGATTTTACTTTTCACTCTGGCACAGACCTCGCTGGGACATGGAGAAGGTTAGCGAGATTTGGGTAGAGCAGAGCTGATATTTGCTGGTGGCTCAGTGCTCCAGGTGTAGACACTGTCTATGAGTAGGCTTGGCAGAATTCAATTTTTTTGCAATTTTGACTACTAACATTGATTTTATGTTTTTTCTTCCATTTTAACTATTTTAATTTTTACAGCTGCCGGAAATTCAGAGAGGGGCAGGGTTGGGATCAGGGTTAGGGCAGTGCTGACAGCAGGCATGCAGGGGTGTCCCAGCAGTTACAGCGGAGAAACTGGTAGCTCCCTGCTCCGCCAAGGGGTCCAAGACACCAGGATGCAAGGGGCAGGGAAGGCGGCTGCTCTGGCCCAGTGGAGCAGAGTTCCGTGGCCAGGGCTGTGCGGAGGCAGAGAACCATGAGCCCTGGGAAGTGGGAGAGGCCACCCTGTTGTTGAATGGCTCCATCCATTGGCAGAAGCCATCCAGCAGTGGAGTGCTCTCTCCCACAACCAGGAACTCATCCTCTGCCTCACAGCCCAGACTAGGGGTCTCAGCTCTGGCCTGCCAGGACCCCACCATGCACCTTCAGGGATAGATGTCACCAGCCCCACAGCAGTGCAGGGGGCCCTGTGCAGCTCTGCTCACTCCCGTGACAGCTGGATGCAGAGGGCTCCCTGCCTGGCTGTGGGGCCAGTGACTCCCAGCCCCAAAGGCTCAGGGGAAGGCTGCGCTAATGCCGACTGTGACCCATTTTTTTTCTGTTGGTTTCAGTGTCTCACCTGATAGCGATGTTTACCGACATCTAGTGATTGAAACTGAATCCTTCAGGAACCAAAAACTGGGGTCAGTGATAAAGGCGAGTCGCTGAGATTAAGCAGTTTTGGAGAAGTTCCCACCCCCTGCGTGTACTGGTTCAGGCTGGCTTTTCCAGAGACTAGTGGCATGTCTACATTACACGCAGTGCAGAGGCACAGCTGCAGCTTTGCCATAGTCGTGTAGACATTTACTATAGCAATGAAAAGGGGTTTTCCATCATAACTGTCGGCAATGCCTGTTTGTAGCCCTTGGAGAGAAAGCAATGCACAGATACTGGGCATTAAACACTGGGCTTGCTAGCAATCTCCCAATGGAAGGCAGGGAGCTGTGCACTCTTAAAACGCCCTGCCCCTGCCTGGGACAAGGGGCCCTGCTCAGAGACAGCTGATGACTGGAGACAGGAGACCTTACTGGGACACCCAAAGTGGATCATGGAGGTGGGAAACAGGTGCCGTTACCCTGAAATGATGACAATAATTACATCAATTCTGTATGTTGTTCATTGTTTTCATAATATTCATTTTATATGACTATTAAGAGAAAAATTGCTAAATCTAGAAGGCAAGGGGAAAATGAACAACACAGAGGAGTGAGCAGTTGTAAAAATAAATCTTATCACACATGTTCCATTATTGTTGATAGAATTGAACAGTGGCTGAAGGGATTGTACTGATGTGATACGTTTGGGTATTATGAGATATGGGACACTTCGTGTCACTAGCATCCTGTTTGAAAATATCTTATTGCCTTAGCTAGTGGCAATATCATGTGGCTTGCTAAGTGACTCAATTTCCAAAACCAAAGGGATTCTAGAA
>NW_027426073.1:0-1103 GCF_003597395.2 Chelonoidis abingdonii
GTGAGCTGTGCACTGCTGTACAGAGTTTTTAAACACATTTTTCTGAGAATGGAGCAATTCAAGAGGAGGATGAAACAGTGAAAAAAATGAATGAATGTTTGCATTAGTCAAAATGATCTTGACAAACTGAAGACATCAACTGAAATAAATAGGATGAAATTCAGTACGGACAAATGAAAAGGATTACACTTAGGAAAGAATAATCAATTGCACAAATACAAAATGGGAAATAACTGCCTTGAAAACATTACTGCAGAAAAGGATCTGGGGGTTATACTGGATTACAAACTAAATATTAATCAACAATGTAATACTGTTGCAAAAAAAAAAAGTGAACATCGTTTACTGGGATGTATTAGCCAGGGCTGGCTCCAGCAGAGCCGGTGCAACCATTTAGGTGATCTAGGCGGTCGCCTAGGGCGCTGGCATTTAGGGGGCACCATTTTCTTCAGCAGCGACAACGGCGGCCGGATCTTCGGCTGCCCCGTTCGCCACAGGCATTTAGGTGGAGGGAGCTGGGCAGGGGGCGCGGGGAGGCCTGCCTGCAGCAAATAAGGGGGGAGTGACACACAGGGGAACTCCCCGCCCCAACTCACTCCTGCCCCACGTCCTCCCCGAGCACGTCGTGGCCACTTCACTTCTCCCATCTCCCAGGCTTGCGGCGCCAATCAGCTTAGATGCTGCAAGCCTGGGAGGCGGGAGAAGAGAAGCAGCCATGGTGTGCTCAGGGTGCTCATGCATGGAGCAGTGGTGAGCTGGGGCTGGGGGAGGTGCCTCAGGGCGGAGGGTGGGAGGTGAGGAGTTGCCGCAAGGGGGGGTGCCTCAGGGCGAGTGGGAAAGCTGCCGTGGGGGGGGGGCACCTTAGGGCAGGGGCGTGAGGGGGGGGAGGGCACAAGGTGGAAGTTTTGCCTAGGGCGTGAAACATACTTGCGCTGGCCCTGGGCTCCAGGCACCAGCTTAGCAAGCAGGGGCGGCCACTCCAGAGAGGTCCAGGTATTTGGCGGCAATTCAGCGGAGGGTCCTCACTCCCGCTTGGAGCGAAGGACCTCCCATTGAATTGCCACAGATCATGATCGCGGCTTTTTTTCTTTTTGGCTGCTTGG
>NW_027426074.1:0-1694 GCF_003597395.2 Chelonoidis abingdonii
CCAGCATTGTAAAACAGAAGGGTTTATTAGTCATCTGGAATACAGCATATAACAGTTTTTGTTAGCAGAGAAAGTAGGAAGGTTCAGCAAAGTCCATCTTGGAGGTGGAGAGTGAAGAGCAAGGCTCTGGATCCCCCCCGAGTCCCAAACCAGATGACTGCCCAGCTTCCAGCAGCCCTCCCTCAATCACGTCCAATTGCCCATCCTCCATCCTTTGTCTCTTTCCCGGTCGTCTCTCTTTGGTCTCCAATTCCTTCAGCCAGCTCCTTGCAGAGCATGGACCCTGGCCATCAGTTGCCAGGATACAGAGTGTCCAGCTATTGACTGAGCCCAGGGAGCTATACAGCAGTCAGACCTGCCCTCGAGGGGTATCTGCCACGATCACACACCCTTGTCCCACCACCTAGATACTTGTGCAACACACAGGAGGCAGCTGGGGCACACACAGTATTCAGGCAAAACATTAAGAAAGTTCCCACTTTGTCACATTAGGTTCTGTTGTTTGCACGACACCTGCCACATATCGACTGTTTGCAGCAAAGTGAAATACGGAGTCATGTGATCATGCTCGCTGTTTGTGTTTCTGTGTCTCAGTCGCTGGAGTGGTTATGAGATTGAGTCCTGGTTTGAAGAATGTAATTTATTATTTAGCATTGGCAGCCAACTGTTTTCACTTGAGCCCTGCTTCACCTATGAAGGTCAGTTGACCACACGCCTGGCACAGTCAGAACTCTTAACACTGACCTAATGGGCTGGGATAGTTACAGATCCAGCTATAGTATGCATGCTGCTGTACAGCCAGCAGAGGCAAGGAGTAGGTGGAGTCCACCAGGAACTGTGCCCCTCCACCCCCATCCAACACTTCCATTGTTCTTATTAAGCAATAAGTTGGAGAAGGAGGTTTCCCGCCAGTATTAGCTCTCCCCAGGTTTGAAGCCTCATATAGCAGCAACTTTCACCTGGGCTGAAGAGAACTCTTCTTACAGCCACGTAAGCTAGTCAGAATGGTGCCTCTTGAGTGATACAAGGCACTTCTCCCCACTGCCCTGCACTGAACACACGACCCCTTCACACCTCTCTCCCTCTGCCAAACCCAGGGGAGATTGAACCCAGATCTCTTACATGACTACAAACCTTGTTAGCTTCTGTCTGGCAAAGTTATGGGAAGCACCAGTGCTGCTGCTGCTCTCCACAGACTCCAGATGGTTGCACAGCATCAGGTTTTGTTCCATTTGCAATTTGAAGCTTGCGCCACTGCTAGGTCCTCCCACCCATCTACTGCATAATATAAACGCTGGAAAGATTGTACCAACAGATGAAATAATTCTTACCTAGCCATTATAATGGGAGGGTGGGGAGAGGGATGTCCTTTGGTGAGCTCTTTAGATGAAATGATAGTAATTTGCCCCTAATAGTTCCTTTAATCAAAGAATTTTAGCGCCTATATACATTAGTTGTTTGAGATTCATAGTACCCGTGTGAGGTAAGTGTCACATCCATTTTACCCATGGGTAGAGACAGAAATTGAGTGACTTAGTGAAGGTTGCTCACTGAGTTGGGAATTTAGAGTCTCCTAAGTCCCTCTAGCAGAAATTGCTTTGCCTCCCACTGTGAGGGTCTGTCAGTGATTGAAATATATAGCTGGTAACTGATGCTAAAATATTCCAGTGGGGGGGCCTGAAGTTTATGCCTGT
>NW_027426075.1:0-1303 GCF_003597395.2 Chelonoidis abingdonii
TACTGTTATCCAGCCAGTTATGCACCCACCTTATAGTAGCCCCATCTAAATTGTATTTGCCTAGTTTATCGATAAGGATATCATGCGAGACCGTATCAAATGCCTTACTAAAGTCTAGGTATACTAAAATCTAGGTATATCTAGGGTGTGATGTTCTGTTCTGTTTTTAAATGTATTTTCAGTGGTTAGTTGGGCTATTATGCTCATTGTTTTAAACACGCCAGGTGCAGCAAATTTTGACAGGGTTTTTTGGGGGCGGGGAATGAAACGAAACTTCATTTCCCAGACTCAAAAACTTTATGATACAGTAAGAAATATACCAGTACTTATTTACAAAATAAACAGTAAGTATTACAAAACCAACATGGGACCCATTACACACACTCAGTGTTTTGTTAATCAGAAAATGTATTATTTAAGTTATACTTATCTAGAATCTTTGGTTGATTGCCCAAAATAAAACGATCGTGCTACCCCAACATGATAATTCTGCTCTTTTAAAGTAAAATTATACTTTGTGCATAGTAATTGTAGGAATAGTAGTCAACTTCAGCTTCTTTCTAGCTGATGGATGGAAAGAGCTTTATGTGAAACTTTCATTTGGAGAACACATAGGTTTTAGTAGTTTACAGCGGACTGTGGGGTCTTGGTTTTTTTGCCTTTTAAAGAAATTAGTTTATACAGTGTACTTGTAAGATAATATTTTCTATATAATGCCAACAATGGAATGCAGCATCTTAGGTTGTGTTTACACTACCACTTATATCGGTATAACTTGCGGTGCTTGGGGGTGTGAATAGCACCTCCCCACACACACACACACTGCACCTTACAGCTGCACCTCTGTTAGCTTTCTAGTGTAGTCATAGCCTTAAAGAGTGGTGGTCAATTGCTTTGTGAAAGATGCATGCTTTAGGACATTAAGTTGTTGCTAAAGCAAATAGATATTTTGTTACAGTTTGTCAATGATTTATCATGTGTAAACTTGTTTCTTTGTATGATGTCTAAAACAATTTTTCACAAACTACTTCTTGTTTTTTTTGAACTGTTGAAAGTTTTCCTGAAAACTCATTTAATTTGTCTGTTGTGAAACTTAAACTTATGTCCATGATCCTATTTTTCTTTACAAAAATTGAAATTTAAAAATGAATTGCTATAGAGTGCAATGACTATTTTTTTTTTTTTTTTTTTTTGGTCAATAAATGCTAGGGGTTTGTATGGGAGAGACAAGATGGATGAGGGTAATACCTTTTTATTGAACCAGTTTCTGTTTGTGGAAGGGACAATCTTTTGAGCTTCACAG
>NW_027426076.1:0-3682 GCF_003597395.2 Chelonoidis abingdonii
TAGTCCACACAACAGCCTGACTAGTTTCTGAAGTCCATTCTAGTGATTTTTATCGTACCTGTTCTTCTGAAAGATAATATCTTAATTTAAACCATTTGCATGGATTTTTTGGTAATTCAATGACCCCTTGCACTTCCATGTTTGAACTGATTCCAAAACTTGTTGTTCAGCAAAGTGACGGACATTATCCATAATGGTTTACAAAATTGCTCTTGGATAACTCTTGATGGCTTTTATTAATAGTTTAATTGACAACAGGAATTGACCCACATTTATCGCCTTCATCCTTAAATGCTCGTGTGCCCGGAGCCTTACAGGAAGCCCATCCGTAATGGAACGGCTCACATCTGTACAGCAATAGGGTATGTGGTTTAGTTCTAGAGCTTTAGTTAGCTTTTAACATATGAGGACATAACTATATGTGAAGCGTGGCCCGATTTATATTTCTTACTCTAGTGAGCAGCGGCTTTCTCTTCCATCATAACTTAGAAGCCATTCAGTGTGTTTCGCGATCGAGGTAGCGATACTAGTGTTCTCTCAGACTTTCAGAAACGTCACACCCGTTATGCGCTTCAGTGCCTGATTAGAGCCTTTGTGTATACGTACTGGGTGAACAGGCAGATGCTTCGCAGCTTTAACTTCTTTGCTGTACTTCAGCTCCTTCTCTTGTTTTCCTGAGCGGACTTTCTAGGTGCATCCCATCTTACTCTGTACTACTCCTCCAGTGCCCCTGCTTTCCTATTCCACAGCGATCTACGGCAGGAATCTACTGTCGCGGTATTGAATGTTGCAAGGGTTGAATAAAGCGTGCTTCAGAGTGTGTAGTCATGCGCTGTGGCATCTGTGTGCGTGATGGCTCAGACCGCGACAGTGGGTGTGAGTTCAGCATGTTAATGGGATGGGAGCCTGGTGTGAGTGGTACCAGATTTAAAAAGGAAGCAAGCTCAAAGAGTCTGAGTCTACCCATCGTCAACACCATTCTCAACACTCCCCTCCGTGTTATTCTTGCGTCCAGTTCTGTCGCTGATATGACGTCACTCCTAGATTGTCTTCGCAGCATCATGCAATGGAATCTGCTGTCTTGCATATTAGATTGGTACGTGGGCTCCTTGTAGAACAGTTGCCGGGACTCACCGCTAGTGCCTAACTGCTGTGACCTCTGGAATCAGCTCTGTTCGTGGAGCACCCCCTCTGATGGGGTGTCCCATCTGTCATGTCTTGCCCCCTGATCTCCACCTCTTGTCTCTGACCCGCCCCCGTGAGGGACTTGGTAGCATCCTCTTCAAGGCCACTGCCCTCCGGCAGCGGTCCCTTAGTCCATTCTGGACCCCTTCCGGGTTCGTGATTAACACCCGCCACTGTTGTCCTACCACCCTCTTGAGTCTTTGACAGGGATTCTGGCGTTTAGTCTATATGGCCGCTCCTACGGGCCAATGGCTGGGTGTACTGCAAGGAATGGAAGTGGGGGACCCAGGGCCAGCCCTCTTCTCTGGGTCCCAGCCCAGGACCTCTTTGCAGCGCCTCGCTGTCTCTTCTCTCCCCTCATCTGTCTGCCTTCCCCCGCCTGGGAGGGGCCCTGTAAGGAGGCGCGACAGCTGGGCGTCCCCCTGCCGCGACCTGGGACGCAGGGGCAGAGCCAGAGCCTGACGTGCCGTCAGTGGGGCGGGGCGGAAGGTGCAGTGGAGGAGCTGTTCCCCGCTCCCCAGACAGGAAGTATAAAAGCCTGGGCGGCCAGACGGACCGGCCGGGCACAAATAGGACATGACGCTGAGGCCTGAGCTCACCGCTGGGTCCCCACGCACTCGCCCCCGTGGTGCACTACCGTGGAGGAGCGTGGGATTGGGCCCAGCCTTCCCGACGGGCCTGCGTATCCGGAGGAACCCCACTCGCTGGACAGACTGCCCTACGCTCGCTCCACGCTGCGGGAGTATGCCTCCAGGATCCAAAGAACCCATGGTCTGGAGCCGGCCAACTACGCCAGCGGGAGAACTAGGAGGGGTATTCCGGCGAAGAAGGGTGGGGAAACGTGTGGATGAGTAGCCCGGGGGGAGTCCGACGCGCGGGTCTGGCTTCAGCAGGGGACTGTGAACCCATGTCAGTGTGTTGCAGCCTGGATTCCCCACTGACTGTAGCGAACCCTTGCTGCTGCTAGGGCCCCAGGCTGGGACACAGTGGAGTGGGAGGGCCTGTGTCCCCCCTGCCACCCGTCCAAGGCTGGCAGATTTCCCTCTCTCTCTCTCTGGCCTGAGGAGGCCTTCTCATAGACTGTGTTTGCTCAGCCCCTGACACTAGGAGCTGAGCCTGAACTGTTTGTTGCCCCGCCCTGCCCAAGGGCCGGGCTCATAGACTGTGTCTGCTCAGCCCCTGACCGCAAGAGGCTGAGCCTGAACTGTTTGCCGCCCCGCCCTGACTAAGGGCTTGGGCTATAGACTGTATTTGCTCAGCCCTGAGCTGAGCCTGAACGGTTTGCTGCCGGCCCTGCCCAAGGCTGGGCTTAGGTGCTGTGCCCGGGCTCACCCCTATTACTGATTTCTCGAGCCCCTAGACCCTGACGAGGCAGCCCAACGTCGCTGACTGCTGTGCCTAAGGAGGCGCCCTGGCTCCCTGCCGCACCTGAGAGGAACGTACCCCAGTACAACCGGCTTACAGGCCCCTTGCACCCACTAGGCCCTTCCTTTCAGGGCCTGCAGCCTGGCAGGTTACAGGCTCAAGCTCCCTAGCCTCCTCGAGCCTGGCCAGCACTACACTGTCCACAGTGCTAGTTTCCTCCCTTGGAGACTGACCTTCCCCTGTCAAAGGCCTGGGACAGACTGACTGCTCCTGTTCTGGGCAGCCTTTATACACATCTGAGCCTGGCCCTGACTGGCTGTCTCCAAACTGGGCCCTGATTGGCTCCCCATCTGCGCAGGCACCCTGGCCTGCCACAGCCCACTCTCACAGGAAGTGGGGCACTCTGCCCCACTACACTCCTATTTCTGCATTGCTCATCTTTTTTCCTCAGGACTGTCCTTTAGCACCTGCAATCACCTTTTGAAAATATTCATGTGGTGGATTAAAGCTAAATAATAGAACCAAGTGTGTGCAAAATATGCCTGTTGCATAGTAATAAATGGTACAAACAGGCTAGTGACTGCTTAAAAGAAGCTGGCATCTTGACAAGTCATTGGGTACCACAGCTGCATTTCAGCAAGCTACATCAGTGCCTTGTATAACATAAATAACTGTCAAAATGTTATACAAGGAGATGCCTCAGAAAATGTCTGAGAATTTCACTCCAACTTAACTGTGTGGTGCAACTTCATTTGAGTGAGAAATGTAAAACCTAGGGCTTTGATTATTCAGGCTTATTAAAGAGCCTCTGGCACTTTCTGCAGAAGCTTGGGTACTGACCCTGCTGCCCTGGCCAAATTATATTCATCCTTCCTAAATTCCCTCTGCAGAGCTCTTTGCCAAAAGTGTCCACTTCTGTCTGTAATACTGCTGGTACTGATTTAATGGGTGTTATGATCTCTGCAGCTGCATAGACCCAACTCCTGCAAAGCTTAGCCCATGTATTTATCTTTATGCACAGTTAGCCCTAATTGAAGCCAGAGGGTCTATTAAGAATGTGGAAAGTGAAGGACATGCAGCTGGGAAGTGTTTCTTGTTGTGTGTGTGTGTGTTTGTTTTTTTTTTTTTTTTT
>NW_027426077.1:0-1204 GCF_003597395.2 Chelonoidis abingdonii
AGGGGCACACACTGTGGGGTGAGGCCAGGGGGAGACCCTGAAGGGCGGGGCCAGGAGGAGACCCTGAGGGGCGGAGTCAGGGGGAGACCGTGAGTGGGGCCAGGGGGAAACCTGAGGGGTGGGGCCAGGGGGAGACCCTGCGGGGTGGGGCCAGGGGGAGATCGTGAGGGCCGGAGTCAGGGGCACATACTGTGGGGCGAGGCCAGGGGCAGACCCTGAGGGGCAGGGCTGGGGGGAGACCAGGAGGGAAGGGGGACAGACTGTGACGGGAGCTGGGGGAGACCCTGAGGGGCAGGGCCAGGGGGGACTCACTGAGGGGCGGAGCCGGGGGCAGACCCTGAGGGGTGGGGCCAAGAGGGACACAATGAGGGGCGGAGCCGGGGGGAGACCCTGAGGGGTGGGGCCGGGGGGACACAAGAGGGGTGGGGCCAGGGGGGACACAGTGAGAGGTAGGGCAAGGAGGAAACTGTGAGAGGGGGCCATGGGGGACACATTGGGGGGCGGAGCCAGGGGCAGACCCTGAGGGGTGGGGCCAGAGGGACACAGTGAGGGGAGGGGCGAGGCTAGAGGGGACAGTGGGGTGGCGTGGGGGACACTCATGGGGTGGGGCAGGGAGAGGGTGAAGGGGACAGTGAGGAGGGGAGACTATGAGGTGGGGGCTGAGGGGGGCCAGTGACGACATGGAAATGTTCCTAATGTTTTCTCTGAATACTGGGTGGGTGCCTCAGTTTCCCCTGTGCAGTTCTTAAGGATCTGGGGGGGATAAGGGGGTGTGATTGGTGCAGAGCCCCAGAGGGCACAGGAATGGCTGACGCCCTGTCTCCTGGCAACTAATGCCCTGCCCCCCCCCGCCCCCTGCAAGGTGCCAACAGAAGGGGCTGGATAACAAAGGATCCGGTGGCCTCCTGGCCCGGGAGAGAGACACAGGCCAGAGGAAGGGCTGGGGGGGGGGTCAATTTGGAGCTGGCTGGGGAGACAGGAGGAGGCAGAACTGGGGTCTGGGCTCCCCCCCCAAGAGGGACCTAACTGAGGGGTCCTGGTCTCTGGACCCACAAGCTCTGTTTTGGTGTCTAATAAACTGTCTGTGTTACCAGCCACCTGAGAGTCCCGGGGCATTGCAGGAAGTGGGGGGTGCAGGGCCCGGACGCCCCCACACTCCATGGCAGGGACCATGGGGCTGAAAGGAGGAGGGGATGGAAGGGAG
>NW_027426078.1:0-2491 GCF_003597395.2 Chelonoidis abingdonii
AATCCCTAGAGCACATCTTTTAGAAAAACATCCAGCCTTGAATTAAAAATAGCTAGTGATGGAGAATTCACCATGACCCTTGGTAAATGGTTCCAGTGTTTAATTACACTCTCTGTTAAAAATGTGCACCTTACTTCCAGTTTGACTTTGTCTCGCTTTAACTTCCAGCTATTGGATCACGTTACAGATTTTTCTGCTAGGCTGAAGAGACCATTATCAAATATTTGTTCCCCATGTAGGTACTTATAGATTGTAATCAAGTCACCCCTTAACCTTCTCTTTGTTAAACTAAATAGAATGAGCTCTGTAATTCTGTCACTATATGGTGGCAGGCTTTCTAACTCTTCAATCATTTTTGTGGCTCTTCTTTGAATCCTCTCCAATTTATCACCATCCTTCTTGAATTGTGCACACCCAAACTGGACACAGTATTCCAGCTGCAGTCATACCAGTATCAAACAGAGAGGTAAACTTACCTTTTTACTCCTCCTTGAGATTCCTGTTTATGCATCCATGAATCACAACGGGAGCGTCTGATGCTGGCCCTGCTTGACAGCCCTCCCAGGAACCTCCAGGCCCTTGGTTGAGAACCACTAGGTTAGACTACACCTTTGGGGAACTCCATTGTAGCAATCAGCTAGAATACCTCTCTCTAAAGATAACAGTTCCTCCTCCTAGCTCTATATAAGTTTTGATCAGAAACTATTAAGTGCTATAATGTGAGCCCATTTTATATTTTTTCCTGTAGAGGAAGGCATGATGATCCCACATATTTTCTGTTGCATACATGGTGCTGAGTTCAGTTTGTGTATGTAAAATCTAAGAGGCTCTCAAAGAAAATATACTGTGTATTTTAGTCTAATTTTAATAATTTGTGAGCAATAAATGGAGGATCTACTGAAGACAGTTTGAGACAACACAAATGTGATGATGGATACAGAGATTCACACAAATGTGCGACTTTTACAGTTTAATAGAAAATATAGTACACAGGCAATTCTGTCTGAGGAGCTGTAACTAAAGATGATACTCAGCACAGAGACATAGCGTTTGAAAAAATAACCATGCTAATTCTTTTCTCTATAGCGCTTTTCAGATCGACATATTTTCCAAAATAATTGAAAAACATGTTTACTAATTAAATTATTCTTCAATTAGTTAATTAATGATTCTAGCCAGGCTTTGCTTTTAGGACATTCATTTTGTGTCATATAATAATTATAGATAATTAAGTAATCTCAAGCCAGTTTTCCTAGCAAAATACATTGGATTCCCAAAAACAACAAGAAATTGTAAATTAATCTGGAAAACAAAGCGTGGCAGATGAAAGATTTTGTTAGAATTAATTAGGCACTAATTATACATTAGAAAAGGAGAAACAACGAGCCTAAATTCATTTCTGAAAACGTGCATGTTTACACTAAAATCCTTACCGTGTGAATTGATAAAGTTTTGTTTTAACCAGTGCTCTGCCTTTAAGCAGTCTTCATCATCAGAGAGATTAAAGAGATTGGTAGGAACTTCTCCAGTATATCTTTGTTTACAGCTGTGTATGACTTCTCTATTAGTCTGAAGTTTACTGATCTCTGCTCCAGTGGGACATGGAATCTGACATAAACATAATGCACATATAATTGATAACTGTTAACTGAGACTTTGAATAACAATGACACAAAGTATCTGACCATATAAAAATTGCTAGCCTTGTAAAACTCTGATTCCTTTTGGACATATAATTTGTAATCAACAAATCACTGGTAATAAACAGAACAGATGAGTGTTACTATATCTAATTTTCGGTTCCTTGCAGGATCTGTGAGGCAATGCAGGATTTTGAAGAAATTAGCTGTTTTTTTTTGCCATGTGTATATACACACGCACATACACAAACACACAATACAGCACATATCATATGCTTACATTTATCTTCAAACACAGTCAATTAAAAACTGAATGACAAAAACTCCTCAATTCTCCATTTTACAGGAATTGTCTTTTACCACAATTGTTATTGGCTCCCATCTTGGGGCATGCTTTTCATGCTTTGCACTGCTCTGGCTGTGCGGAGCAGCTGGACAGCCTGTGAGTTCAGCTATCAGAGGATTCTCCTGCTGTAGGAGAATCCTGGGGTGGCAGAGGAATATTAGTGCAGTTCCATCCCACCACTCTCCTGATCTCCCAGCATAGGGAGTGTGGCGGAAAGATGTATGTTGGATTTCTCTACAACCTAATTATCCCAGAATGCCAAAATAATCTCTTGACACTGAAGACAGCAGGGCATAAATTAGAACCAGAGTCCCAGTATGAAGAATGCTAAAAGCTACCTTTGATCCCCCTTTGTCATAAACAGATAAGTAAGAGTTAATAAAACAGAAGTACTTCATATCTCTTTTGCCTGTAAAGGGTTAACAAGATCAGTAAGCCTGGCTGTCACCTGACCAGAGGACCATCAGGAGACAGGATACTTTCAAATCTTGAGGGAGGGAAGTTT
>NW_027426079.1:0-1539 GCF_003597395.2 Chelonoidis abingdonii
ATCAGTGTTGGAAGGGACCTCAAGACGTCATCTAGTCCAACCCCTTGCTCAAAGCAGGGCCAATCCCCAGACAGTTTTTTACCCCAGTTCCCTAAATGGCACCCTCAAGGATTGAACTCACAACCCTGGGTTTAGCAGGCCAATGCTCAAACCACTGAGCTATCTCCCTGCCTGTGTGTTAGAAATGGGATTTGAACCCACTCCTCCATTCAGAGACCAGAACACCCAGCCCTCAAGAGAGGAAGGCACTTTAAGCCTTGAGTCTGGCGCCTTAGACCACTCTGCCATCCTGACATCCTCACCTCCCTTTATTATCATCCATGAGGGATACCTCCTCCTGCCTTGACCATGTGGGCCAGGCTCAATATAGCTAAAAATGAGTTTTAAATAAATATTTATATACTCTGCAAGGTATTACATAGGTCATTGAAACATAGATGAGTCTTTATACTGTGACAATCTCTGACAATGTTTAAACCTGCGTGAGATGTTTGTCTAAAAGTTCTGCTCTAGGAATTATTTTGGGGGAAGTTCATGGCCTGCATTCTATGGGAAGACAGACTAGGTGATCACAGTCCTTTCTGGTTTTGGAATCTATGAAACAATATGCTCCCAGGTGGTTTTTAAATGGAAATGCACAGGCTTCCTGTTCAAGAGTGACCATTGACACCCAAGTATTGTCTTCTCGATTCAGTGTAAATGAACTCCAACCTGGGGATTCTGTAAGAAGGTGGCTCTGTAATCGAAACATCCTCCGGAGCGGTTTTTCAGTGGTTCTGAATGCTTGGTCCATGCCCCACGCACCATTTTCTTCTCCCAAGTTTTGTGGATGCTGAAGTACGAAGTGTTCACAATACGACAGACGTCAACATCGGTGAAGTTCTGACACCAGTCATCAAATGTCATCCTGAGCCAGGGACATAAGCAAGGCATGATTTGTAAAAAAGCCTCAAGCTCTGCATAAAAAGGATCATCATGCCCATCTGTGGCATGACACTGTATGGCACCTTCTAAAGCTCAAGTTGAGGCATCACTCATCTTTGACCGTAACCCATCTGATCCTAAGAACACGGTTATAACCACAGGGCTGGAACTGGCACTGTATGTCTGGTGTTGGGAGAATGCCATCTCTGTACTGGCTACAAAGGTTCTATCTATAACACGGAAGCAACCATTTCAGGTGACCTTGTTATAACCTGTTGGTCTCAATACATGGTTACAATGTGGGTCCCTCCTGGAGTGTACTCAGGATTTAAATACAGTTTAACACTGTCCCTAAATGGTGTATGGCATGTGATGCAGTTAAAACCCATTTAAGTCTCATCTATAAAAGAGTGTTTTAACCAGGAAGCATTGCTGTAGTTGTGTCACCTGACATAGTTGCAGATGGTCCGGAAGACTAAAATCCAGTAGGGTCAGTCTAGTAATCATGGACTAGGGTCTCTCCTGACATAGAAGAGGCCTAGAATCAAACTCTGCATTTAACCCCTTATTCCCAGTTCTGACAAAGCTAAGAGTATGCAGTGACACACTGACCCT
>NW_027426080.1:0-1221 GCF_003597395.2 Chelonoidis abingdonii
ATTAAGACAGGGTGGGGGAGCTTGGGGACCACCCCTGCTGTCACCCTGGTAGTATTTCCCTGGATCTCAATCTGTACTGGGATTGTGGGGTAGAAATTCACGGTGACATGAACGCACGTTACCCCTGTGTTTTTGGCCCCGGTTAGTTGGTCTCGCCCCACCAACTTCCCCGACACCAGCATGACAGCACTCCCAGAATCTACTAATGCTATGGTCTTAATACCATTCATTTTTACTGATCTTGTATAGCCATGTGAGGTCATTGTGACCACTACCAAGCAAATTAGGCCACATTGCTCCCAGTATTTCCCCAGATTACACTGTATAGGTTCTTCCCTGTTGGGACATTGGGCTGCTAGATGCCACAATTCCCCACATTCATAACACCACCCCCTTATTCGGGTTGTCACCCTCTGCCTGGGGCTATTTGGCTGGTCCCCCATCTCTCTTCCCAAACCCCCACGTCCCTTCTTGGCGTTGGGCCATTCCTCAGTGTTCTTCCTCCCTGTTACAGTTCTCCTGTAGTTCACGACAGTCCGGGGCCTTGGGTTTGAGTTTGGCTTCCTAGAGTGCCGTCTCTCCCCGCCTGGGGTCTGGAACAGTTCACTGGCTGCCAACTGTCTTTCCATGAGGGAGACCGACTCGTCATAGGTGGAGGGGTCATTCTGGCCAACCCGTGCCCGGAGGCCTGGTGCTAGCCCCCTCATATACCAGTCCAGTATCAGGACCTCCATCATCTTTTCAGAGTTGAGGGCTTCAGGGCGCAGCCATTTCTGGGTCAGGTGGATCAGGTCAAAGAAATGTGATCGAGGTGTCTTGTCCTCTGTATACTGCCACTCATGGAAACTCTGGGCTCGCAATGCCGTCGTTACTCTGGATCTGGCCAGGATCTCTGCCTTCAGCTGGGGATAATCTGCTGCAGTCTCTGCAGCCATGTCATAGTAGACCTTCTGGGCCTCCCCACACAGGAATGGGGCGAGCATACCAGACCACTGATCTTGGGGCCAAGCCTCCCACAGGGCTGCTCTTTCAAAAGCCAGGAGTTATGCCTCCACATCATCCTCCCGTGTCATTATCTGTAGGCAATGGCTGGCCCGTATGGTCCGGGTCCCTTCACAGTTGCGGTTCAGTTCCATAAGGGCCTTCATCTGGTCCTGGGCAGCCTGACTCATCAACAGATGATTAGTCTTCTCCTGCATCCGAGTTGCCTCCTATTGGGTG
>NW_027426081.1:0-1338 GCF_003597395.2 Chelonoidis abingdonii
AAACTATTGTTGTATGTAAAGTAAATAAGGTTTTTTAAATGTTTAAGAAGCTTCATTTAAAATTAAAATGCAGAGCCCCCTGGACCAATGGCCTGGACCCGGGCAGTGTGAGTGCCACTGAAAATCAGCTCGCATGCCGCCTTCGGCACCCGTGCCACAGGTTGCCTATCCCTGCTGTAAGTCATGTCATCTTTTTTTCATTTTGTGGGGGTTTTTTAAATGCTGGATTAAAACACTGATTGATTGCAAAGAGAATTCCTGTGAAAGTAGGATAATTTCAGTTTTTAAATTATACACCCAGCTTTGCTTACTACATTTTAAATAAATGTACTACCACAATTGATAAAATCAGCACAATTCCAGGGACAGGGCTCGACTGTGTTCCTTCTGCTATTCTCCACCAGAAATACACAGAACATTCCAAGTCTACAAAAACAGTGGGTACATTTTTAAACACAGTTAAAATGTTTTGCCCCATCCTGTAAACACTTATGCATGTTTAACTTTACTATGAGCACTCTAATAGACCTGTACATTGAAGCTCTCTGTAAACTCAAAAACTTGCTTTTCTCACCAGCAGAAGTTGGTCTAATGAAAAGATATTACCTCACCCACCTTGTCTCAGTATTACAGTTAAACATATGTGCAAGTGATTGCAGGACTGGATCTTTATCTGCAATATTTTCAGTGACAGCATGCAGCAAAAAAATTTTAAAAATAGAATCAAGAAAATATTAATCATATTGCTATATTTTTAGGGTAGGTCA
Source organism: Chelonoidis abingdonii (assembly GCF_003597395.2). NCBI lineage: Eukaryota > Metazoa > Chordata > Testudines > Testudinidae > Chelonoidis > Chelonoidis abingdonii. The sequence goes on from NW_027426081.1 coordinate 768, forward strand.
AATTTAAAACTTCAAAATACTAAACTTGCAAGCCTATATTTACATTAAAATGATTTTGTCAGCTCATGTTACATAGGAATAATCTAGCCAAAAGTACACTTTAAAAAAAAGATTATATATTCTGTGTAACTGATTATAAAACATGGTTTTGCAAAAAAGGTAACATATACATGTAATTGCATAAAATTCAGAAATGCTTTCCCATTCACCATCTGACATATTCAACATCTCTTTACAATATGCACTCCACGTAAATATATTAGACTTCAATTTTAATAATTAGAAGACTGGAAGCAAAACTAAAAATTGCAGGGAATAGATTGTTTATAAATTAGTGTATGCATTTACTATTAATAAAATAATAAAAAGACATATTAAACAAGTAAATTAAAGACTACTTTTTAATTCATTTCTCTAGAGTATTAGCTTAAACATGAAGGAGTTGTATGATTTTGAGAAACAGGGTCCATCAGGCTATTATTTGTTTTACTGATTTACATCTATGCCATAGAAAACCAGCAAACACATCTAGTTACAAAAAGAGGTCTGTCAGGAAAAAAAAAAAAAAAAA
>NW_027426082.1:0-1147 GCF_003597395.2 Chelonoidis abingdonii
TCTGTCTGAAATTTAGTTTGTACTGACTTTTCTAGTGCATTTTGTGTATCCTGTTGTAAAACTAGGCAAATATCTAGATGAGTTGATGTACCCCTGGAAGACTTCTGTGTACCCCTACTGGTACACCTACCCCTAGTTGAGAACCACTGCTTCAGAGGGAATGAAAAAAACAGGTAATTCTTAAGTGATCCATTCCCTGTTGTCGATTCCCAGCTTCTGGCAAACAGAGGCTAAGGACACTTCAGAGCACGATTTTGCTTCCCTGCCTGTCCTGGCTAATAGCCATTGATGGACCTATCCTCCATGAACTTATCTAGTTCTTTTTTTCAAAGTATGTTACAGTCTTGTCCTTCACAACATCCTCTAGCAAAGAGATCTACAGGTTGACTGTGCATTGTATGAAAAAAATACTTTGTTCATTTTCAACCTGCTGCCTATTCATTTCATTTGGTGACTCCCTAGTTCAGGGATCAGCAACCTGTGGCACACGTGCCAAAGGCAGCACGTAAGCTGATTTTCAGTGGCACTCTGCTGCCAGCTGGGATCCCAGCCGCCAGCCCCGCTCAGCTAGGTGCCAGCCTAGATGGATGGAACCCCAGGCCGGCAGCAGGCTGAGTGAGGCTAGCAGCCGGGACCCTGGCTGGCAGGGGTCGGCAGACGGAACCCCAGACCAGCAGTGGGCTGAGTGGCTCAGCCCGCTGTAAGTCTGAGGTTCCGTCTGCCGCCCCCACTGCCAGTCTGGGGTACATCAACTCATCTAGATATTTTCCTAGTCCACCGGCCCCTGTAAATGTAATATGTATTACTGGCAAGCAAAACCTTAAATTACAGTAAATAAACAAAAACTTGGCACACCACTTCTCAAAGATTGCCGACCCCTGCCCTAGATCTTGTGTTATGGAAAGGAGTAAATAACACTTCCTTATTTACCTTTTCCACATCCATCATAATTTTATGGACCTCTATTAACTCTCCCCTTAGTCATCTCTTTTTCAAGCTGAAAAGTCGCAGTCTTATTAATCTCTCCTTCATGGAAGCTGTTCCATACCACTAAACATTTTTGTTTTCTTTTTCTGTACCTTTTCCAATTCCGATATACCTTTTTTGAGATGGGGCAACCAAATCTGCACACAGTATTCAAGATGTG
>NW_027426083.1:0-2019 GCF_003597395.2 Chelonoidis abingdonii
GCCAGTGGGAACCCAGCTGCCGTCCCAGCCCCTGGGGATCCTGCAGGGCAGGGACACGCCGCCCCCTGCTGGCTGCACCGATCTGCCACCAGCCCTGCTCGGTGCCAGGCCACGAATGTACCTGCCTGAGCAGCAGTTGGGTGGGGGGCCTCTGCTGTAATTGTGTGGGGGTGAGGGGGAGCGAGATCTAGTGGCCATGTCAGGTACTGCTCAACGGGGTACCACACAGGTGGGTTTTTAAATAATTTAGTACCGGGATCAGGGACGGCCATATGTTTGCTGAGGAGGGACAGATCCCAGCAGAGAGACTGTCTCATGGACTCACCCACTTCCATTCCCAGCCAGTCTTGGGGTCTCCACTTCCTCTCTTGTTCTCCTCAGCCCCCACCTCCCCGCCCACATCCTGTTAGATTTCCACTAAGCCCCTTCTAGGCCACTCTGGCAGCATAAAGTGGCATTAAAATGGATGCAAACAACCTCTTGAGATTCCCCTGTGCACTAGGGGTCTCTCTGGCTGGTGTGGAGCTGAGGTAAGAGCTCTGCACCAACCTGCTCCCCCCCCCCCACTGTAGGGGGCAGACTGGGGGCTGTGGCTAGAGTGCAGTGCACTGTGGTGTTCTCTGCTTCCCAGGGCCGGTAAGGAGCAAATCATAAGGTAGAGCAGCCCCGAGGTTGCTCTAAGTGACACCAGAAACTAGGCAGGGCCAAGTCCAGCCCCAGATTTCAGGGAGCACAAAGGGGACTCAAACCCATTTGAAACCCATTCCTGCCCCAGTCGCAGGACAGGAGTAGCTGGGAATGAGGCAAGAAGGCTCAGAGCATTAATGATGCCTGTGCCTCTGCAGGGGGCTCTGGGTGCAAACTCTGCCCCACGGACTGGCAGCTGTATGGGAACAAGTGCTACTGGGTTGGTGGAGAAAGTAAAACGTGGAGCGAGAGCCACGCCGACTGCTCAGTGAGGGGCTCCCAGCTGCTGGTGATCCGGGACCGGGAGGAGCTGGTAAAGGGGACGGTAACATCCTGCTGGAGCTGCCCCTGCAGGGCTGGGCCCTGGGTGCAGAGTCCAAGGGGCTTGTTAGATACACTTTAGGACTGTGAGTTGCCTAGGGGATTTGGACACTTCATTGGCATTGTTAATAACAGTGTGTCCAAACCCCCTAGGCAGCTTCAACAATCCCAGCCTAAATCACTAGCCACCAGTGCCGCCCCTGTTCTGGGGTGTGCCCAACACAGCTCAGTTGGAGAGCGAGAGAGGAGTATGAGGCTGGATGGCTACAGAGAGAAGGTGGATGTATGAGGGGGGATGGATATAGGGGTATATATGAGGCATAGATTGATAAATAGATGGGTATGTATGGGAACAGATGGATGGATGGAGCAATGGGTGTGTGTGAGGACAGATGTATGAGGATGGATTATGGGGCTAGAGAGACAGCCAAACAGTAGTTCTGGTCCTGAAGTTGTTGACAACCTGGATTCCCAAGAAAAGAGCCCGACCGCACATCTGGTCACCAGCTGCCTGTCACACACGCCCTGCAGAAGTCCCTACAGGAACTGACAAAACATTCACATCTGTTCTGGGTCGGACTGTCCGTCCCCTCCCCGGAGAAGGCCTGGACCTGGCTGGACGGCTCCCGGCTGGATCAGACCCAGTGAGTGATTCCTTGAGTCAAACAATTCCCTCCCCTCTGTGGGCAGAGGGGGCCAGGGCCAGGGATGGGGGAGTTTGGGGAGAGGGTCAGGAGCTCAGGGGGAGCCGTGTTCAGTGTCAGACGATGCTGAGACCCCAGGAGGGCGGCTGGGGAGCCCGGCTGAGAGGGGGGCTGGGTGGGAGCAGACAGGGCCATGGGGCAGGGAAAGATTTGCGCATCCCTCAGCACAGAGATGGTGGCTGGAGCCCTGGGGGTGGGGGAGGTCACTCAGAGTTGGGGTGTGGAGGGAGAAGAGCAAAGGGGCCAGGCCAGAGCCCTGGGGATCCCCCAGACAATGGGGCAGGGGGGAGGGGGAGACACAGAGCAG
>NW_027426084.1:0-3098 GCF_003597395.2 Chelonoidis abingdonii
CAATCTGCCCTGGAGGAAAATTCCTTCCTGACCCCAAATATGGCAATCAGCTAAACCCTGAGCATGTGGGCAAGACTCACCAGCCAGCACCCAGGAAAAAATTCTCTGTAGTAACTCAGATCCCACCCCATCTAACATCCCATCACAGACATAAAAATGACTGCTTGGGATCTCCCTTCTCCCACCATGCCACAGAGAAATGGTCGAGGGGCTTAAATTGCAGCAAGGGCTGTTGGACATTAGGAGAAACTTCCTAATTGTCGGGGTGGTTAAGCGCTGGAATAAATTGCCTAAGGAGGTTGTGGAATCTCCATCACCAGAGGTTTTTTAAGAACAGATTAGACAGACATCTATCAGGGATTGTCTAGAACATAAGAATGGCCATACTGGGTCAGACCAAAGGTCCTTTTAGCCAAGTATCTTGTCTTTCAACAGTGGCCAATACCAAGTGCCCCAGAGGGAATGAGCAGAACAGGTGATCATCAAGTGATCCATCCCCTGTCACCCATTCCCAGCTTCTGGCAAAAGCTGTTTCTAGTTATTACTTAGTCCTACCATGAGGGCAGGGGACTGGACTAGATGACCCACTGAGGTCCCTTTCAGTTCTTCATTTCTGTGATTCCTCCCAGCTAGTGCCTTCTGTCTCGGGACCTGCTGCTAAGACCTGGCCAAACAGCCACTGTTTCTGCTGCTCTCAAAGAGCCACCTTTTGCCAACTACTTTAAGGAGAAGAGGTGGAGTGTTATGAGTAAGGTCAGATTTGTCATATCATTGTATATTAGGGGTGCACTGGCAATGTAAAGATGTGTCCATGTTGCAGCTACAAGAGAGTTGGCTCGGTAGTTCTGCGTAGAACTGATCTAAGCTGTCCCTTCCTGTTGTAACTTTCATCCCCCTACCTTACTGTTTTCTTGTTTTCTCTTCTTTCTCTCCTTTCCTCATCCTGGTTTAGGGTGGCCTATTTTGGTTGGACATATTCCTGGCATTTTCATCACATGACCTAATCTTTAATTACTGTATATACTTGTTCATAAGCCAAATTTTTTTAGTAATAAAGGGAAGCACTAGAGAAGGGGGTTGACTTATGAATGGGTTTAGAGAGAGGGAGAGGTGGGACACAGTCCCTCCTCTCAACAGAGGGAGCAAAGAGAGCCAGCAGAGCCAGAAGGGAAGAGGTGGGGCCAGAGTCTCTTTGCTTCTGGCCATGCTGCTCTCCCCCAAGCCTCTGAAGCAGCTGCATCTTTGGGGCTGGCAGACTGCAGCCATGCCGCTCAGCCCACCTCCCCCGCCCCCAGAGCAGGCTGTGGCCACACTGCCTGGCCCGCCGGAGCACACTGCGGCCGTGCCTCCCAGCCCAGCCCGGTGGAACATGCTGCGGCCGCACCACCTGGTGTGGCCCACTGGAGCAGGCTGCGGCCGCATTGCCCAGCCTGCCGGAGCAGCTTCACCCAGGTCAGAGACATCTGCCCTTGGCCCTCCCCAGATAAGTTGGGGTGGGATCATGTGGGGGGTGGTTACAGGAGACACTGTCATGAATCTCAGCTTCTCTCCCCCCCCCCAAAATTCCCCACCAGTTGCTGTCCCAGCTCATCAAAGCAGCTGGCATGCTGGGACACTTTGTTTACTTAGGTTTACCTCCGTGCCTGCGGACGCTCGAGGTAAACAAACCATCTCAGCCCACCAGCAGCTTATCCTGATGGCCCGGGAGCCAAAGTTTGCTGACTCCTGAATTACAGGGTCGGCTTATACATGGGTTATAAAAATGTTCCATTTTTACTTATCCATCTTTGGGGAGGGTGTTGGCTTATAAACAAACTGGCATATGATTGAGTCTATACAGTAGATTAGTGTTCAGTTGCTGGAGACACCAGGCCAAACAGGACAGTCTCTACGCAAAAGAATAAATGGACACAAAACTGACATCAGAAATCATAACATTCAAAAACTCAGTGACAGACTTGAAGGTGGCAATTTTACCACCAAAAAAACTTCAAAAACAGACTCCAAAGAGAGACTGCTGAACTTGAATTAATATGCAAATTAGAAACAATTAACTTAGGTTTGAACAGAGACTGGGAATGGTTGGGCCATTACACTAATTGAATTTATTTCCCATGTTAAGTTCCTCGGCACCTTCTGTCGGGTTCATCTCATTATCACTTCAAATTTTTTTTCTCCTGCTCGATGATAGCTCGATCTCAATGATTTGCCTCTTACAGTTGGTTATTTGCTACTCCATCTTTGGTCATGTTCTCTGTATGTATCAATATCTTGCTGATGTCCAGTCTGTTGCATCAGAAGAAATGAGCTGTTAGCTCACGAAAACTTGATGGCTCAACCAACATTGTTAGTCTCTTATAGGTGCCATAAGTACTCCTGTTCTTTTTGGCGGATACGACTAAGCACGACCGCTACTGTAAAACAGACAATCTCAAGTGTTACTGAGTCCAGGACACAATCTTTTCCTGTCACTTAGTCAACACCAATATCGGTCTCAGTGCTTTTTAAAAAAATTGGAAGTATAGAGGATAGTGGATATTACTGATTCAGCCTCAGGCAGCTGTTAAATACAACTTCATTGTGGTTTTGATAAAACTACCACAGCATCAAATAAGGACAGAAAAACAATTTTTCAGTGGAGGCAGTGATATGATTTGAAAAATGAGTAAGTGGCCCCCACCGGTATGGAAGCATCCTTAAATGCTAACAGAAAAAATGATATTTGCCAGCTGTGAATTGAATTCAGACTGATTTAAAATAATAGGAAGCTCTTGTGCTGTATTCCATTCTAGTTAGGCTTTGAATTGACTCTCTAGAGAAATATTATTACGAGCTGCTCCCTAATATGTGGAATGTGGCAACCTCAGAGGCCCCACAGAAGTATGCATAAAGTTTAATGCGGACTCGCTGCTTGTCATGAACTTATTAGCCCATCCCAGAATGTAAGGGTTGCAGTGTGTCACTGAAGCGAATCGAGGTACAGGGCCTGCAAGGACGACCCTAGGGAAGCCAAAGTCTGGTAGGCGAAAAACAGAGCCCGAGTTTCTGATCCTGGCAGGTACCGATGTCAACCAGCCTGCTTTGTCGTCCTGCGGTTC
>NW_027426085.1:0-1848 GCF_003597395.2 Chelonoidis abingdonii
CCTCCTGTAACAGCTGCATGACAGCTACAACTCCCTGGGCTACTTCCCCATGGCCTCCTCCAAACACCTTCTTTATCCTCACCACAAGACCTTCCTCCTGGTGTCTGATAACACTTGTCCTCCTCAATCCTCCAGCAGTACACTCTCCCTCTCCCTCTCCCTCTCAGCTTCTTGCTCCCAGATCCTCACACACTCTTTCTCCTCTAACTCCCCCACCCCCACTGGGGGGGGTGGTGGTGGTGGTGAGCTCCTTTTTAAACCCAGGTGCCCTGATTAGCCTGCCTTGATCAGCTGCAGGTGTTCTAATTAAAGTAGCTATCTCTACTGCCTTCTAGAAAGATCTTAATTGGCTCCAGGTGCCTTGATTAACTTGGAGCAACTGACATTTGGTACCAGGGTCCTAGGGATTTGTTTAGCCTGGGGCTAACATACTTGTTTCTCAGTACGTTACTGTAGCCATCTGGCCTTGCCCCATCACAATGCCCCAGTTCTTCCAGGATGCCTGCAAGGAACTACTCTGATCCAACTCTCATTGAAGTCAATGGGAAGTAGATAAAGAACTGGAGGCTTGTTCCAATCTGAAGTGAACTGTTCCTCTGTGTGGAGGAAGGAGGCTGAAGTAGGGAATTAGTGTGAGAGAAAGATGAGAACTGAATTATGGGGGGGGAGAAGCCAACTCCAAGATTAAAAAAACCCTGTCATATCCTGATTGCTTTGCTTGTCCATTGCAACCCTAGCCCCATCCTCTGCCTGCCTTATTGTTTTGCTCCTCAGGATGTGATGTCTTCATGGTTGGAACAAATTTAGCACCCAAAATTGTGCTACCACAATCTAAATAACAAATTATTATAACAGCATTGGGACTGGTAGGGCTCACCTCACTAAAAAGAGGTTCACAACTTCTCCATCACAGATCTGGCACTAGAGATTTGTGTTTGTTGCCTGCAATGGCCTCTGGCAAAATCCTTGATGGTGGTTGACACATCTAAAGGAGAATTCCCCCTGGAGCTCAGCGCATCCTTCTCAAGGTACACATGACTTGCAGGTGTGGTGCCTGATCCAACTGCATGAGGAATTTACTTGTGTTCTCTAGCTTCTGAAGAAAGCCTTGCCCCTCCCAAGTGCATGCATTACTACAAACTCCTCTGCTCCCCATAGTTTTCCTAAAGTATTATTCTTCACATGAACTCTTAACAATCCACATGACTTCAGTATTAATGAAGCCTGTTGTTTCTTCTCTTACCCCCCAGCCAAAGTAGAGGTGTGGGGAGAAAGTGAAATAGCTGCCCATTGCAGGAAAACAAAGACATGGCTCTGGTTCAGCAATTCTGCTGAGTTAGCAATCTCTCCTGCTAGACAATTACAATGCCGAAAGCTTCAATGCCAGCAGTATTTGGGGACTACTACTCGTATATGTCAATTGGCTCTTAAATACAATGCATAGTTTAACTGTAGATGTCTCAGTAGGATGTCAGGCTGCTTGTCCTTGGATGTTCACATTGTCACTCATGTAAAGTAGGCACTTTCCTACCTACAGGGCCGGTGCCACCATTTAGGCAACCTAGGCGGTTGCCTAGGGCACTGGGATTTGGGGGGGCACCATTTTCTTCGACAGTGACCGTGGGGGCCAGATCTTTGGCTGCCCCGCTCGCCACCGGCATTTATGCTGAAGGAGCTGGGGCAAGGGAGCACGGGGAGAGCCGCCTGCAGCAAGTGGGGGGGGGGGGCGGCACACAAGGAATCTCCCTGCCCCAGCTTACCCCTGCCCCGCCTCCTCCCTGAGCATGCCGTGGCTGCTTCACTTCTCCCGCCTCCCAGGCTTGCGGTGCCTAAGCTGATTGGTGCCGC
>NW_027426086.1:0-1146 GCF_003597395.2 Chelonoidis abingdonii
ATAGAATACAGATGTTATAAGTGAGATTTATACAGGCAGCATCCTAGGTGCATTTCATAAAAGTCTATAAACACATTCTTATCACTCTAATATCTATTTTAACAATACTAACACACTGGTGAGTCAAACTGGTTTCCAGGTGTGCATTAGTCAGTGTTCACTGAGACATAGGGGCCTAGGCGAGAGCTGGCATCTAGTCTGCCAGCGTCACAGATCCACCAAAGGTGTGAAGTCAATGGGCATAAATGAAAGCACATTAAACTCCCATATGGATGGTCTCACTCAGGAGTACAGGGGCTTTATTTTAGTTCATTGTATTTAATCTGGAGGAGGAGTAAATTCCAGCAAACTAAGGCCTGGTCTACACTGAAAAGTTAGGTTGACCCAGCTACATTGTTCAGGGGTGTGAAGAATTCACACCCCTGAGTGATGTACTTAAACCAGTCTAACCCTGTGTAGACAGCGCTAGGTTGATGGAACAATTCTTCTGTTGACCTAGCTGCCTGCGTCTCGGCTAGGTGGAGTACCTGTGCCAATGGGAGAACCCCTCCTGTCGGCGCAGATGGCATCTACACTGATGCACAGCAATGGTGCATTTCAAGTATAGACAAGCCCTTTGTCACTTCCCTGAGCGTCCCTGGGCAGACGCTTGCTCAGAGAGCTCTAAACAAGCCAGGTGAATGGGCAGCGCTGCAGCAAATGGTGTTTGGAGTTGATAAATGCAGGATCTGCGCACCCTCCTGCAGCACGTAGGGGCACAGAGAGGTGTGATGTGGCCCTTTCGTCTCACTGGCTGAATGTCAGTTAAAAGGAACACTTCAAGGTGATACACGTATTATTTCTTCTGTGGCATTTCCACACCTTTCAGCCTGTTCCTATCCACCCTCTTAGTCCTTGTCCATTTCAGAACTGGGACGCTCCTGAGGGGTTTCGCACCAATTGTTCAGGTGATGGCGAACTGTTCACTGAAATCGAAACAAAACCTTTCATATATACCAAGCCCTGACCGCCCCGGTCTCTTCCCACTCACAGGCTACCTGGGCCCCAAGCCTGACCTCTTATATCGGCTGGAGCGTGGGGAAGAGCCGTGGGTCCACACCCCGCAGGGCCCCGTGGCATGGGAGAGCCCCTCTCCGGGTGAGTATC
>NW_027426087.1:0-1784 GCF_003597395.2 Chelonoidis abingdonii
ACAGGAGGCACTATAGACAACTGCAATCCACAGGGCCCTGGGCTGGAACCCAGAGTAGAGGGCGGGCCTGGGTTCCCCCCAAACCTCTCAACTCCTGATCAGACACAGGAGAAGTTGACCCAGACTGTGGGGAAGATCACTGAGATGAGCAAATCTGCCAAATAAGTGCAGGACCCACCAAGGTAGAGGAGGAACTTTGTCACATGGACCCTATAACCATCACATAGCATCCATAGGCCATCAGTCATTGCAACCCAGTTTCATATTTTGTACTGTAATTAAAGCCATCTTGTGAAGCTTCAGGAAACTCCATCAGTACCACACAGAGCAAAAGCGGAACTCTGCTTGTCCAGAAACATGGGCAAAGGGCACAAGAAAAGTTATATTCCATTTACTGGAAGTGATAATCCTTCAGACAAAAAGTTACTTTACAGCATTTTGACATCCATCTTGCTGTAAGTTTGGGACTGCTGCTATTTTAATTTGAATACACTTATTTTATCTTTTTGTATTATCTTTTCTCCTGCTGTTTCTCTTTAATTTTTTTTTTATTAACCAAGGGACCCAATTTGAAATCCTTGCATTTGGCCAATACCAAGCATTGTTCATGTAACAGGATGTCTATTTTGGTGAGGAAATGCTATTTCACCTGTCACTTGTTTTCTGTTCAAATGTGTCCCTTCGCTATCATCTACTTCTGTGTTAACAGTACATAGTTTGTCACAACTTTTTGGAGAAGTCTTTTTGTGAATGAATGGTACTGAATCTTTCTCATTCATGTGCTTTTTTGAGCCATTTTGGCACCAAAGCAATACAGCAGTTATAGACCCTCACAGTCATTGGGTCAAGCAAGTAGTTGGCTTGGTAGATGGACTCTCATAAGCAAAATACTTTGGCCTAATTTTAAACCAGTTTGTTGTGCTATATTATTAAAAACTAAAGTCAAATCCCCCCCACTGCTCCATGAGCTCACTTTTCAGAATTGCCTTGCTTGTTTGCAATTGTTCGGTCCCTTTCAAAGTCATCATTAACAACTCAGATGGCAACTCATTCAAAAGAGTGGACATCCACCAGAATATAAAATGACTCTGAATGTTAGTGTAGAAACTTTATTCTATTATCTTCCCAAACATCATTTGGTATAAATTTAACCAATTTATTCACAAGGAACAAGTAGCACTGAGAAATGAAAGAAAAAGTAGTGAGAGTTTGTGAGCTGTGTTTCAACCATATATCAACAGCTGCCATACCATGGAAAAGATAAAAACGACAAAACTGTTTGCTGGGCTGTGTGATAATCACCCAACAGGGGCCAATATCATTTTGTGGTTTTAAACTCCTATGTGGAAAAATGGGTCAGGATCTCAGAAAATGATATGAACATGTCCTTGGAGAATTAAGATATGAAAACCTGGCTGAAAGACATCTCAAGGTTAATATGTATGCTAAATTTAAATCCCAGGTACTGTCCTGTTACAGGTTCTCAAGTTAATCAAGGGTCAGGGCCATAACAGTTGGTGGGAAACATTTTCTTCATTTCTGCAGCAGCAAATATATATTTTATATAATATATATATATATATTTATGCCCCTAATTCAGAAAGAAATTTTGGAATGCAGATCATTTCTGCAAGTCATTCAAGCTAGAATGTTTAGGGAATTTCTAAGGAAATTTGTGATTTTAATCATCTGATAATTTTCTCAACCAAAACAAAATAGAGGCAGTTTAAATTACTGAGATATTAATGTAAGTGAGCCAAATACCCCAAAAAGGTCATTCCTAC
>NW_027426088.1:0-12334 GCF_003597395.2 Chelonoidis abingdonii
CAAAAAACAAACAAACAAAAAAAACTGTAAACCACTGTCCAAACAGCAGCTGATCCAGTCTGCCTCAAGAACGGAAAGATAAGTATGAACAAAATCAACTGCGGAGTAGCAATTGAAAAGTTTTAAAATAACCAGACAGACTTCAAAATCAATTAGACAACTTTTACTAAATGAAAAACTACATTTAAAATATGCAATTAAAACAAAATGGAATTAGAAAAAAAAAGATTTAAATCCATTTTAAAGAACTTTTCACTGTGTCAGAAATCACTCTCGCATTATATACTGTGCCAGCTCATAAAATGTAAGTTGCCAGAATCCTCAATTTAACATTTTCAAAGACAATATTAAAGTCAAGAGTTTTACATCTACTGTTGCACATTTAGAATGGTATAAATCTGAAGCCTTCCCCCAAGATCTTGGCAAATTTGACCTGTTCAATAAAAACTGTTATAATCATATCCAATAGTGTTACATCTTAACATCAAATCTGTGTCTTACAATTTTTACCCTATTACTAACTTTATAACTTCCCTACACCTTGCCATTTGTCAATATGAACCTTAAGAAAGGAGAACAAGAAAAGAAATACTGCATAACTCTTGATCATGTACAGAAATTATTGCTACTATAGTACACTACAAAGCGAAAGTCTATACAATATATGAACTTTGATCATGAAAATCCAGTATATAATCTTTAGTGACATAAGCCTTACAATCATGTAGAACATTCACATGGCAATATTAGACAGTTCAACCATCACTGGTCAGTTGATCAGTAAATGGTAGGTTAACACCCATTTAAATACATCCTCTTATGAAAAAACTTCATCTTTCCAAGGCTTATCAAATAAGGATCTTCATGTTTTGTGGAGCTACGCAAGATGCATTCTGATGCAGATAATATGTTACTGGGAAGCTAAGCATGCCAAAGGTATTTCGTGCTAATAAAACCTAAAGCCAAGGTACCACATAATCACGTTACCAACTAATAGGCAATACCATTTTAGTCTTAAGTGAAGTGCCACTGCACAGTGTAATGTCAATAATTTAAAACAGTGTAGTGCGCAAATCCATTCTGTGGCAATTTAAGTTAAAAAGCAAGATAGTTTTCTGTCCCTCAAACAATGCTGACTGTCAGGGTGTGTTATTGGGTCACTAATTTAGACATAGTTTGCCTTTTTTATTCACTACCATCTTATCACCTTATTACTACAATGGGGCACACATTTAAACGGTAAGATTACGAAGAATGAGAGGGGGAAAGAAAAATGAAAAAGAAAAAAATATGAGTGGCTGTCCCCAAAAAGCCCCTTCCATATTTCATTTAAAAAAAAAAAAAAAAAAAAAAAAAAAGCAGCCAAGGAACATGACTAGATACCATATTTGCATCATTCTGACGTACAAAAACCAAAGTAAAAGCAATCAAGCAACAATAAGACCACATTACACGAATGGAACATCATGCTCTCATCTGGTTTAACTATTACATCAAGTTTTAACTGGGATGTTGTCAACTTTAAAAAACCGTGATAAGTGAATATGTAATTCAACAATTTTTTAATCTGGATTTACTCTACATTGAGATATTAGAACTTGGAGCTATACTTGTTACAATACAGTGTGTCGCACATCTTTCTACTAGAAAAAATTAGTATAAGATCCTTTACACGTCTCTTTAAGTTAAACGCGTGACATCATAAAGGGTGTCAAATGGCTGGATGGTTTTACAGTGCACACTAATAACTGTAATATGGATTTTGTCCTTGATAGATCTGTGGTGTTTTGACATTGTTCCTTTTTCACCTCTTCTTCGGTGGATTAGCTGTACGAGGTGGAGTGACTGGACGTCCAGATTCAATCACACCTACTGGTACTTGGCTTTCTTTCAGATGTTTCAATATCTTTGAAAAGAGGAAACATTTTTAATAAGTCCATGACAATTGAGATACATTCTATATACTATGAGTCAATGAGAAATTCAAATTTTTGACTGTAATTGAATTATTTTGAGGAGCAAAAACATAGAATATAAACCTGCCACCCGTGTTTATTTCCTTATCCCACTCATGTCTCCACATATTACTCTCCATCGATGGACTTCATTTTCAACTGCTTTTGATTGTGACTGTTCTGTCTAGGTAAAAAACAGGAAGCTGCTAGTATGTGACTTGTCTGAAGCAGAAAGAAAACACTAGTTAAGGAGTCACATTACAGGATGCCATCATCTCTGAATCAGGATTTGTTCTGCTGCCCGGAATTGGACTCAGCAGGAAGATTAAATCCAGTTTCAAATGTGCACTGAGAATGCACACAAGAATCTAGCATACAGCAGCTATGAACATGGCAAGTTTATTTACGGAATTCCAGCCTCTTAAAAGCTCTGTTGTTGGTTTGATGCCAGCCCGCTGTGTAGTACCATCTCTGAAGCTTATTTTCTTACTGGCACATGCTGAGTGCCAATTTATAGCTTCTATAAACCTATCACTAAAAAAAGAACACAAATTTATAATCTAGCAGCATAGTATACCTGAAAGGAACACATCAAAGGTTTCATCAACGCTCCATGCTCCAGCATTATCAAACTCTCCACAGTAATTGGAGCTGAAAATAGGGTGACCAACTGTCGTTTAGCAAAGAATTCATAACCATCTTCAACCACCTGTTAATGGGAGGAGAGGGGAAAAAACAAAAAGCAGCTGAAGTCAATACAGCTATCTATTGAGACAAACCCTGCAGGAATTAAATTCATTCTATGACCTAAACTCAAGTTCTCAAGCAGGCAGCAATTGCTTATGTTATGGACAAGTAAGCAGTGAAAGGAACAACAATTTAATGATTGAGAGGTGGACACACACACTGGGCTGTGGTGCCAAATCAGAAAAAAATTTAAATATTTGAAATCAAATTGCTTAAAACAACTATAGCTAATATGCTGATAAATTAGATTAAGATTTTCAAACTTGAAGTTTGGTGACCATGCTTCAATTGATAAATATTTGGAAACCTTATACTGAGTACAAAAGAGAAGTTTTAATAATTTGACAAATGTTTTAGATAATATTTTAAAAGGTACCACATTACTACTGCACCCGTATCATTCTTACTATACTCTGGTGCCATTCATAAAACCCCTTAAATGTTACAATCCCATGTTCTAAGAGCTTTCATGAAAATGATCTACTGTACTTAAAAGAATTAGCTTGTGCCAGAGATAATTCATCCTCTCTTTAAGTAAAGAGAAAGCAGTAATCCAACTCAAATTATAGTGCAAGAGAATGACCAGTACCTAGGAAGGCAGACTCTCCATGCTGCATCCACCACCACCATACATACCATGGGGCAATGAAAGACAAAATAATGTATGCCTAAATAAAATATGTTTCCACGGCCAGCTAATCCTCATTGTCGGGTGTAACACTATTGTTGCCTAAAATCTATAAAGATATTCCAGACAAAAATTGTGAAGTTATTTTGCAACAACAATGCCTAGAAGGCTGTTTTACAGAGACAAGGTAGATGAGATCAATCTTTTATTGGCCAACTTCTGCTGGTGAGAGACAAGCTTTCGCACTCACATAGAGCTCTTCTTCAGTCTGGGAAGATATTCCCAGCAAAATGCAAGTGGAACAGATAGTTTCATAGAGTTTAGCACATATTCTAAATGACCATTCAAGGCAGAGTGGCCTGTTAACGCCTCTGCAGTCATAGGACAAAAAAAAAAAAAAAAAAAAAAAAAAAAAGGGGGGGGGTTGGATAGGTTACAGATTGTTATAAGCAGCCATAAATCCAGGGTTTGTTCAGTCCATGGGTTTTAGTGTATAGAAGAATAATGAATTTAAGCTACCATACTTGTATTTTGAAAACATTGTGCAGGATTCCTTTGAGGATGATTGATAGGTCAGACAGAGGGACTGCTTTGTGGTAAGTGTTCACTCACAGGTGATGTTATTTGTCTTATTTTCCTATATGAGTTTATTCAAGAGCCCAGTGATAGTCTGGTTTCACCCACAGAGTTACTGGGGCATTTAGTGCACTGGATGAGATATACCATATGTTGTGATAGGCACATGTAGGATGATCCATGGATCATGAAAGATGTGTTGTGGGGGATGCTGATCATTGTAGCAGTGGAGATAGATGCAAAATCTTGCAGTCCTGTTCTGGCAGGGTCTACTGCAGCTTTGAGTTGGTGTGTCCTGGTCTGTGTGGAGTTTGCTTCTGATGATTAAGAGCTTGGAGAGGTTGGGGGATTGTTTGAAAAGCAGAAGTGGGGGTTCCTGAAAGATTTCTTTCAGATGGAGTCCCCTTCAAGTACGGGTTGTAGTTTGATGAGTCCCTCTATGGGTCCCAGTGTGGGGCAGTAGGTGATAACTAGGGGAGTATGGTCGGGGGGAGGGGGAGTTATTTCTGTATTGAAGCAGGTTCTCTTGGGGTACTTGGTTGCTCATTCCATGATGTGATCTACTTGTCTGGTGGAGTGTCCTTGTTTGGTGAAGGCGGTTTTAAGTGTGTTAAGGTATATATCCCAGACTTATTCCTTGGGGTACATTCTGTGGTATCTGAGTGCCTGGTTGTACTTAACAGATTGCTTGGTATGTTTGGGATGGTTACGGGATCTATGAAGGTCGATGTAGTGATCTGTGGGTTTCTTGTATATGGTTGTCTGTAGGGCTAACACAGATGCTACTGGGAGAGTGTTCCAGAGAGTTTAATGGATGGGTGCTGGTTGTAGAAGCTGTGGTGGAAGTCTTTGGGGGAGTTAAAGCTGTCTGTCCAGAGGATGAAAATATCATTGATGTATCTCAGGTATATCATTTGTTTGGTGGTGCATTTGTGCAGAAATTCATCTTCACGGTGGCCCATAAAGAGGTTGGTGTGATTAACGTGCATAAGCCTTGTCAAGCAGTGTCAGGCTAAGTACTGTTAGTCCTCAAACTTCCAGAAGTTGTAAGTAAGTAAGTACAGTAGAATCCTGCAAGCATAAGCATAATCTATCTAGGAAGCTTTATAGACTAAAAAGGAAACTCTGTCAAGGTAGATACAGACTTGTGGTTACTATGCTCTGCAACCAAATACCTCTTTAAGCTGATTCGAGCATCTGAGTCTAGCAAATTGACCACTATTAGCCGCATAGAGAAGAGATGAGATGAGCACTGGTGCATAGTTTATAACTTCAAAACAACCACAAATGCCACCCTAGAATATTTGGCCACCTTGACTGGTTGACTTGTTTTGAAACACGGCCAGCAAATACTGTATAAATAAGATGCAGAGAGGGGTGGGTGCGTGTGTGTGTGCGCGTGCGCGCACACTAAAAGAAATTGCTCTTTGTCAGGCTCACATGCACCCCCTGAACGAAAGGGACTTGCGCTTCACTGGACTATCTCTGCCTGGCCAGTGCAGGAAATGGTCAACTGAAGGTAATGTATCATCTTTGGACAAAGGCAGGGTAAGATTTTTAAAAGGTCTGGTTATGCTCGAGCTGGGTAATCTTAATCTATAGTATTAATACAGACTTAAGTTTAAGTTGTTTAAAAATCATAGTAGTCAATAGTTAATCAATATATAGTAACTATATGTTTTGTGCCTTGCTGAAAGCAGGTACAGCACTGGTGAAGTTAGTTTATAAATCATAGTGGTTTAACAAGTCACTGTGCCTGACTTCACTATAAGTTATCATCAAGTTTATCATAAAAGTCAGTAAAAGTTTATAAGTTGTTAAACAAGTTAATAGGTAGGTTAAAATTAGTAAACTATAGTTGATTAATGTATCAGTATTGCATATGAACTTGTACTGGTTGGGGATGGTTACAGTACGTGTAAAGTCATTAGGTACTGTCTGTCTGTTTTGCCTTCATAGTCCTAAGTCATTAAAAACCTTTCTTGAGAAATAATTAGTTGTTTAGTTTCTCTTTTGCGGACACTACTCAACTTCATTACATCTGTGTTGGGTGGTGGGAAGCAGCGATCGCCCAGAGTCCCACTAGGGTCCTAACGTAAGCCCCCCTAGGGCTCTGATGTGTGCCTCCTCCTTCCATTAATCTCCACAGTTGCCATATTGGGGAGCCATTCCAGTACCCCTGGCTGTTCCTATGGTTTGGACAAAGTTTGTTGTTGAACATAAAACTGTTATGGGTGAGGATGAAATGGATGAGTTTGGCGATGCACTTGGGTTGGGCATCTGAGGATCATCCATTATCTTGTAAATATTTGAGGCAGGCAGCTATGCCATCATTGTAAGGGATGCTGTGTTTAGGGAAGTGATATCCATGGTGGCGTGGATGGTGTTCTGAGGGAGGCTTTTAATATTGTGAAGTTTGTGGAGGAAGTCGGTTGTGCCCTGGAGGAAGGTGGCCCTTTGTGCAGGGAATGGTTTGAGGATAGTTTCTATGGGTTCCAATATTTCTTCATATTGAGCCATGAGATGTTTACCAATGGCTCTGCCTGGGTTCCCTTGTTTGTACATCTTGGGAAGCATGTAAAAGGTCCCTGGGATGGGTTCATGGGGGGAGTGAATTTGTAGAGTTTCTCTTAGAATTGTTTGGGGAAGGATTTGACGATATGCTTAAGTTTCTGAGTAAATCACGGTGTGGGGTCTTTGAGTTCTTTATAATAAGTGGTGCTGGAGAGCTGTCAGTTGGCTTTGTTAACACAATCAAGGTTCAGGACTACAATGGCACCCCTTTGTCTGCTGCTTTGATCATGAACTGGATAACTATTCAACATTTTCAGAAGACAAAGCCTGGGAGCTTAAAATTCATTACTTTGCTAGACACTAAAAATAATGGGCTGAACAGAGAGACTGGATTTATGGATCGTTACATTCTAACACTTCTTTTGTCCCATGACTGCATGTGTTAACTGACTACTCTATCTTGAATGGTCCCTTCCAGTATGTGCTAACTACTTATACAAAAAAGACCGTTACTCACCTTTGTAACTGTTGTTCTTCGAGATGTGTTGCTCATATCCATTCCAAATAGGTGTGCGCGCGCTGCGTGCACGTTCGTCAGAAGATTTTTACCCTAGCAACACCCGGCTGGTCAGCTACGCACCCCCTGGCGTGGCGCCGCTACGGCACCGAATATATACCCCTGCCGACCCATCCGCTCCTCAATTCCTTCTTGCCGGTTACTCCAACAGTGGGGAAGGAGGGCGGGTGTGGAATGGATATGAACAACACATCTCGAAGAACAACAGTTACAAAGGTGAGTAACTGTCTTTTCTTCTTCGAGTGCTTGCTCATATCCATTCCAAGTAGGTAAATCCCAAGCCTTACCTAGGCGGTGGGGTCAGAGCGAGAGACTGCAGAGTGCAAGACTGCCAAGCCAAAGGCTGCATCCTCTCTGGATTGTTGTACCAGGGCATACTGGGAAGCAAACGTGTGTACCGATGACCATGTAGCTGCTCGACATATATCCTGGATAGGAACTCGAGCGAGGAAGGCGGCCGACGAGGCCTGGGCTCTAGTTGAATGTGCGGTAACGTGACCCGGAGAGGCGTGAGCCAGATCGTAGCAAGCTCGGATGCAAGCCGTTACCCAGGAGGAAATCCGCTGGGAAGAGACGGGCTGACCTTTCATCCGGTCCGCCACCGCCACAAAGAGTTGGGGCGTTTTATGGAAAGGCCTCGTGCGGTCAATATAGAAAGCTAGCGCCCTGCGGACGTCCAGCGAGTGCAACTGTTGCTCCCTACATGATGTGTGTGGCTTAGGGCAGAAAACCGGGAGAAATATGTTCTGGTTGAGGTGAAAAGACGAAACCACCTTCGGGAGGAACACTGGATGCGGCCGTAGCTGCACCTTATCCTTATAGAATATTGTGTAAGGCGGGTTCGCCATCAGAGCACAAAGCTCTGAGACTATCCTAGCCGATGTAATGGCCACCAGGAACGCCGTCTTCCATGATAAATAGAGGAGTGAGCAGGTCACCTAGGGCTCGAACGGGGGGGCCGTAAGACTCGTCAGAACCAAATTGAGGTCCCAGGTCGGTGCGGGGCGTCGCACTGGGGGAAAAAGGCGATCCAGCCCCTTAAGGAACCTGGAAACCATGGGATGGGAAAAAACAGAGTATGCGCCTTCTCCAGGGTGGAAAGTAGAGATAGCTGCTAGGTGAACTCGCAGGGATGATAGTGCGAGGCCCTGGTGCTTGAGATACAAGAGGTAATCTAGAATCATGGGTATGGAAGCCGTGGCAGGTGTTGCATCCTGCTGCTGACACCAGCAAGAGAACCGCTTCCACTTGGCTAAGTATGTAGCGCGAGTGGAGGGTTTCCTGCTGCCCAGGAGTACCTCCTGCACCAGGGTAGAGCACCGCAACTCTGACTGAGTTAACCATGGAGGAGCCATGCCGTAAGATGGAGGGACTGCAGGTCTGGATGGAGAAGCCTGCCATGGTCTTGCATGATCAGGTCCTGATAGAGGGGCAAGGGAATCAGGCTGGCTATCGAATGGTCCAGCAATGTGGTGAACCAGTGTTGCCGGGGCCATGCAGGGACGATCAGAATGAGGCGAGCCTCGTCCCTGCGAAGCTTCAGCAGAACCTTGTGCACCAATGGGAAGGGTGGGAAGGCATAAAGCAGGTGGTTCGACCAAGACATTAGGAAGGCCTCCGATATCGAGCCCGGGGCTAGGCCCTGGAACGAGCAGAACCTCTGACACTTCCGGTTGCTGCGGGAGGCGAAGAGGTCTACATGGGGAAACCCCCACTTTTGGAAAATGGAGTGTGCTACATCTGGGCGAAGTGACCACTCGTGGGTGAGGAAGGATCTGCTGAGCTGGTCTGTCAGTGTATTCTGGACCCCCGGGAGAAAGGACGCCACTAGGTCTATCGAGTGGGCTATACAAAATTCCCACAGTTCGATCGCTTCCTGGCAAAGGGGGAGAGAACGAGTCCCTCCCTGTCTGTTTACGTAGTGCATCGCGGTTGTGTTGTCCGTGAGCACTAGGACGCAGCGGTCTTGTAGATGAGGAAGGAACGCCTGGCAGGCAAGGCGAATCGCTCGTAGCTCCCGAATGTTTATGTGCAACGACAGCTCTTGGGCAGACCAGAGGCCTTGCGTACGACGGTGGCCCATGTGTGCCCCCCAGCCCAGAGATGATGCGTCCGTTGTTAGAGATACAGATGGTTGTCTCTGATGGAGCGGCATGCCTGCACACACCAGAGATGGTGTCAGCCACCAGGTCAGGGTGCCTAAGACACTCTGAGGAACAGTGACAACCATGTTTATAGCGTCCCTGTGTGGGCGTAGACAGCGGCCAGCCAGACTTGAAGGGGACGAAGGCGAAGCTTGGCGTGCTTGGTTACAAAAGTGCACGCTGCCATCTGCCCGAGAAGGCTGAGGCAAGTGCGGACAGTTGTCGTTGGGTATGTCTGAAGGCTTTCTATGGCAGCGACTATTGCCCGAAAACGGGGAAGCGGGAGGTAGGCTGTTGCGAGCGTGGAGTCTAGGACGGCTCCAATGAATTCGATTCTTTGAGTGGGCACTAAAGTGGACTTGTCTATATTGACCATGAGGCCCATTTGCTCGAACAGGTCCATGACGATGGCAACATGTCTGGCGACCTGAGCCTCGGAGGTCCCGCAGATAAGCCAGTTGTCTAGGTAGGGGAAGACCCGGATGTGCCGACGACGGAGGAAGGCAGCCACTACAGCCATACACTTTGTGAAAACGCGTGGGGCAGTGGAGAGGCCAAATGGGAGGACCGTAAATTGGCAGTGCTGACGGTGCACCATGAACCGCAGATAACGTCTGTGCGGGGGGTAAATGGAGATATGAAAGTATGCGTCCTTCATGTCGAGAGCAGTGTACCAGTCTCTGGAATCCAGGGAAGGGATTATGGTCCCCAGGGACACCATGCGGAACTTCAGCTTCTTTAGGAAGGCGTTGAGACCGCGGAGGTCCAGGATGGGTCGGAGACCTCCTTTTGCCTTGGGGATTAAGTACTATTGGGAGTAAAACCCCCTGCCCCTGAACTCCTCCGGCACCTCCTCTATAGCTCTGACTTCGAGAGGTGTTGCTCGTGAGAGGGGTCCCTGAAGAGGGACGGGAAAGGGGAGAAATAAACTGGAGGTGGTATCCAAACTCCACCGTGCGGAGGACCTGATGTTAATTGGATCCACGCCGGGAGGAAGGAGGAAAAACGATTAGAAAACTGGAGAGGATTCCGGGAAAAAACTGGTGCTCTGCTCTCGGGTGCACCTTCAAAAGTTTTGCTTTGGTCCCGCTGATGGTTTGGCAGAAACATTATTTTGGCCCCCTTGCGAACCGGACTGATGTCTGCGGTTTCCGCGACCACGCCTCCTATTAAAGTCTTGTCGAGGCTGAGGTGGGGGGTAAGGGCGCTGAGGCTGGGCCCGGAAGGATCTGCGTTGGGTCTGCGGGGTGTGCATCCCAAGAGAGCGCATGATAATGCGATTGTCTTTAAGACCCTGGAGTCCGGGGTCCGTTTTCTCTGAGAAAAGGCCCTGGCCTTCAACGGAAGGTCCTGGATAGTGTGTTGCAGTTCGGGGGATAGACCCGAGACCTGCAACCACGATATTCTCCGCATCACAATCCCGGAGGCTACAGTTCTAGCCGCTGAATCAGCGGCGTCGAGAGAGGCCTGCAGAGAAGTCCAAGCTACCTTCTTCCCTTCCTCCAGAAGGCTTTGGAACTCGGGACGGGAATCCTGCGGGACCAGCTCAGTGAATTTTGCCATCGACTGCCAGGTATTATAAATGTACCTGCTGAGGAGGGCTTGCTGGTTAGCCACCCGCAGTTGAAGGCCCCCAGCGGAGTAGACCTTACGACCCAGCAAATCCATCCGTTTAGCCTCCTGCGATTTTGGGGTGGGGGCTTGCTGGCCATGGCGCTCTCTCTCATTAACAGATTGTACGACCAGAGAGCATCGAGTAGGATGAGTATACAGGTATTCATACCCTTTCGAGGGTACCATATACTTTCTTTCCACACCTCTGGCCATAGGCGGGATAGATGCTGGAGACTGCCAAATGGTGTCTGCTTTGGCTTGGATCGACCTTATAAACGGCAGAGCCACGCGATTCGGGGCATCTGCGGACAGTATGTCCACAACCGGGTCCTCCACCTCCGGAACCTCCTCCACCGGTAAGTTGATATTCAAGGCCACTCGCCTGAGGAGATCTTGGTGGGCCCGGAGGTCAATTGAGGGTGGGTCCGATGTCAACGTGCCTGCTACTGCCTCGTCTGGTGACGACGACGACGACAGGCCCGGCACGAGTGGGTCCTGTTGTGGCTCCTGCCCCAGGGGAGCGTCAGGATCTGGGAGAGCCTGAGGGTCCTGCGTCAAAGCAGAAACGTCCGTATCTGCCGGAGGAGGACGGCTGATAATGGCCTCTGGTGCACGATGGTCTGATGGGGCGGACCGAGATGTGACTGTGGGCTCACCCTGGGCCTGGTGATATGCCCAGGGCATCCAGAATGACCACTGTGGAGCTTGTTCCGTGCCGTGGGTC
The DNA here is from genome assembly GCF_003597395.2 of Chelonoidis abingdonii. NCBI lineage: Eukaryota > Metazoa > Chordata > Testudines > Testudinidae > Chelonoidis > Chelonoidis abingdonii. The sequence goes on from NW_027426088.1 coordinate 11,480, forward strand.
TCAGGAAGGGCATGGCTCTGTAAGGCCATATCGCCAGAGGCAGCACGGGAAGACCGATGGGTGCTGCGATGGCCATGGCGGAGCCGAGCGTCTGTGTGGGGCACCTCTATAAATCGGTGTGCTGGATATCATTCCGCACCGGAGAATGGTACCGTGAGTCGTACCGGTGCCGAGAGCGGGACCGGGACCTGCGACCAGCGCGGTGCTGGGAGGTCGACCGGGAGCAGGAAGCTCGATGGTGGGAGCGGCTACGATGGGCGCGGTGCCGGTCGCCGGACCACTGTGCCAAGTACCGGTCCGGGGAAGAAGACCTGGAGTGGTGCCACGAGTACGACCGGTACCGTGGTGATTGGTAACGGGACTGCGAGCGGTGTCTGGACCTGGATCCGCAAGATCGGGAACGGTGCTGGGATCTCGATCTGGAGCGGTGCCTGCCTGTAGCTTCCGAGGAAGGTGGATGGACTAGGGTAGGCTTTCCCGCTGACCTAACACCCCGCACTGGCGGTGCTGGGGGTTGAGGCAGGGTAGGCTCTGTCAGAGCTATAAGCTCCCTCGCCATTGAGAAGGTCTCCGGCGTAGTGGGAACGGTAAGCTCAACCGCGGTAGGTACCGGGGAGCGATCGTGCACCGGACTCAACGGCTCCTGGATGGCCGGAATCAACGGTGCCGATGCAGCCGGCGCCACGGCAGGTGATGGTGCCAGGCGACTCGGCTGGAGTTGGTGCTCAGACTGCGGTGCAGGAGTTGCAGCGGGAGCTTTAGTCTGTTTGACCCTCGGGGAGAGGGAGTGGTGCCGGGCCGTCTTCTGTGCCGGAGATGGCTGGTGCTGGGGCGTCTTGACGGTGCCGGCGCTCT
>NW_027426089.1:0-1268 GCF_003597395.2 Chelonoidis abingdonii
ATGGCTTTCCTTGAGCTATTACTTCCCTTCCTGCTTGTTTTCCAGCAGCCTGCTATTAAAATAGGAAGAGCCATACTGGTTTCACCTAATGTAGCCAAAACATAAATATCCCAATTGTTAACCCAATATAACTATAAAGCAAACATCCCAAGAACTGGGGTTAACACACACATTCATTATGGCAGCTCAGCTCTGTGTCAGTCACAGCGGCTCCCCTGGGTGCTGAGGATTTTATTAATACAGGGAAGAGGGGGAGGGGGAGGGGGAGAGAGATAGACTGACTGACTTTCATACGGGAAATGAAGTTCCATTTCCATTAATACTCACATATTTGACTTTGAAAACTACTTCGTGCAAACCCTCATTGTGCCTGAGTAACAGGTGCTGGGGTTACAAGGTACTAGAGAGTGAGAGCTCAGGGAATGTAGAGTTTATATACTGATCCCAATGCCCATTGCCACACCGGTTACAGGCTACAGACTGACAGGACAGAACCTGAGGAGAACCAGTCAGCTATTGACCCAGGGATAGAGGAGCTACTAGACTTTTGTTTGCTGACAAGCCACTGACTGAGGACTGAAATGCTGGAATCTTTCAGGTTCTGAAGAAATCCAGATGACAGATGCTACATTTTACTTCCCACTCTAACCTGAGAAATCATCTCTGAAAGATGAACAGAGAGGAATGAGTGGGTTTATACGTGTGTGTCAAAGTAGAAATGTGTAAATGTTATGCCAAAACTTTTCATTGTAATATAAATATGAAAAAGTTTCATGACATGCATATATATCAAAAACCAGCAGCAGAGTTGCTGTAATCTCTGTAGGAAGGAGCAGTGGTAACTGTACTGCATAAAAGCTTTTGCTTTAGACAGTATTTCAATAGAACTCCAAATAGTGTTTGCAGTGGGTTTGTGCTATTAACTCTTTGCTCAGTGAACAGTTGTATGACACTGTCATTAGGTAACTGAGGAGAAGCTGTTTCTAACACTTACATTCAGAGTCATGAACAAAATCCCTCTGCAGTTCCTGTGCAAGACAAGTCAAGAGAGAACACTGGGCTGTGTTTCAGCATAGAGCTGAGGTGCAGAGGCAGAACACTTCTGTCAGCTACCTGGTGTTGCGAGCCAATTTCTCTCTGAGGATCTTTTTTATTGTTCCTGAGTACCTGTACAGAGATTTCCCTTTCCTGGTACAACATTATGTGACTTTGTGTTATAGGCAATGGGCATTTATTAGCTTTGAACTGGTAACTTAATTCCTTTAACT
>NW_027426090.1:0-1035 GCF_003597395.2 Chelonoidis abingdonii
CCCATTCACACAATCAGGGTGACAAACTTTTTTTTTCCTCCTGCCCCAATAACAAAGAAATTGGGGATCCTAGAGCTGTTAAAAGAACCATCCCAGTCTGCTGTGGGCTTATGTTAAGTGGGGGGGTGGATGCCAATGGAAATCTTTCCACACTTTGAAATTCTTTCCACACTCCCTACAATTCACCACCAGATGTCAGGGTAGCGCTCATTCTGACTTTGCTTACACATGGAAAACTGGCTTTATTTTACGGAGAATAGAGTTTGAAAATCTGTGATGTAAAAGAACTTTAAAGCAATATTAAGTCTTACTTATTTGAGCCGTAAGTTAAGAGCAGTCTGAATACAATGTGTCCTATGTGAGAGGCGGTTAGTATCTATAATACTCTCCAGAGCTTTCATAGAGAGGACATGGTGCCCGATTTTCAACCAAAAATCTTGTTGAAAAGAAGACCTAGCAGTATCCAGTCAAATGTACTGACCATACAAAAATCTGGATATTGCAGGGCGAGGAGAGATTTTAGATCTTTAACCTGTGCCAGCCCCTGCTTAGCCAGTGCTGTCTCCAACCCGCAGCCAGGCTCTTTGTCAGGCTGCAGCATCTCCCATGCTCCCAGAGCAGAGGGAGCCTAGGTAGGGAAGGGAGGGGGGTAGAAACGATCCAGTGAGCGACATAGGAGGAGGGAAGAGAAGCAAGTGACAGATGCAGTGTCTTGGGGGAGAAAAGGGGAGCAGGGGCAGAGACTTGGAGGAAGAGATGTAGAAGGAGGTGGGGCCTCGAGAAATGAGGCAGAGCAGGGATGGGGCATTGGGGGAAGAGGCAGAGAAGGGGATGGGCCTCACGGTCCAATTATGAACAATTAGAAAGGTGGCAGTCCTGGAGCCAAGGTTCTGGAATAGTAAAGTAACTTGTTTTACCCAACATCTGATCATAGAATCATAGAATATCAGGGTGGGAAGAGACCTCAGGAGGGCATCTAATCCAACCCCCCTGCTCAAAGCAGGACCAATCCCCAACTCAATCATCTCAGCCAGA
>NW_027426091.1:0-978 GCF_003597395.2 Chelonoidis abingdonii
TTCTTGACAAAAAAAAAGTGTGGAGTACAAATGATTTTGCTGCGCACTAGTATGTGATATGCCCAGGCTCTGCTACCCTTTGGAGACAGCATGCTAAGAAACTTGGGATCACTAAATTCCTCTGGTCACAGAATATCAGCCTTTGAAAAGAGTAAAAAGCAACACGATAATACTATGAAGAATGTCTTCACAATCTTCCTTGATTAGAATGGTGGTTGCTGTGCTGCCACCTTTTCTAGATTTGACAGTTCTGTCCAGCTTGTAAGACACTGACAACGTCCCAAAGTAACACTGGGGCACGTGACCTTGTCACAACATAACAGAACTAACAGAGCAGCACAATATAAGCTAATAATCATTTATTCAAGTTGCTTTTTACATTTGGTAATTGGAGACATCATCAGTTTTGTTCAAGCACAATGACACTTAAATCAATCACAATACAAGAAAAAAAAATTAAAGACAAGGAAGGACAGATACACCCCAGTATAATACTGCTGACTTTAAGCAGCATACCAGAGTTGATTTAGGTCCAGAAATTGGGCCTTTACCTACCTGATATTTACTGCCACTCACTGAGAGAGAGATAAATTGGTGGAAAAGATCTTGCTCATTCTGATTTGTAACATTTTTCAGATGCTCCTCCAGTACCAAGTCTAAGGTTTCAGGATATCTGTCAACAATCAAGAGAAACAGGTTCTGTACAGAGAATTACTGTAGAAGTTATGCACCAATTACAACAGAACTATATGCAGAGAATAGAGAATGTGAGAGCACTTGTTTGAATCACAGGACTGGAAAGGACCTCAAGAGGTCTTCCAGGCCAGTCCCCTATACACAAGGCAGGGCTAAGTATTATCGAGACCATCCATTTGTTTAACCTGCTGTTAAAAATCTCCAGTGACGGAGATTCCACAACCTCCCATGGCACTGCACTTCTATGTTTTAACTACCCAACAGTTGGAAGTTTTTCCTAAT
>NW_027426092.1:0-1666 GCF_003597395.2 Chelonoidis abingdonii
AGGAGGAGTCTGAGGCTTGATCTCAGCTTTCCCCAGATGGGAGCAGGCACCACTTCACATCAACGACAACACCATGATGCCAGCAGCCTAATTGCAGAGGTCTTCGTATAACTTGGCTCAAAAATATTAGATAGGCATAGAGGTAGTCCATCGTGCGCTATGAGGCAAGGATGCGGCGGAAAAGTCAACCCCTCTGGAATGCCCATAGACTCTTGATTGCCAGAAGCTGAGAGGAGGAACAGGGGACTGTTAATTCCTTCTGAAGCCCTGGCATGGCTACTTTCAGAAGACCAGGGTCCCTTGGCCAGATGGACCATCTGGGTGGCGCAGAACCCTGGGGTCCTGTGACCCAGTAATGAGCTCTTTCTTCCGTATGCTCACCGCCTCCTGTGCCCGAGCTCACCAGATCAGGAGGGCTGTGCAGAGCTCTGGGTTGGTCACGTATCTGACTTCAGAACAATAGTGATGGACAGGAAATGTGCATCGCAAGTTCAATATGGTTTTTTTTTTTTTTTTAATAAATTTGTGCTCCTTACTTTTTAACACATGCAGTTATGGAGGCCAATTTTCAGAGGCTAAAGAAAATCAGTGTCCTATTTTTTGATGGTTTCTATAACTGTGCAAGAAGCTGAAAATAGGCTGTGGGATTAATCCAGTTCATTCAGAATAGGAAATGAGGCTTGATTGTTTGATGATTGGTTAATTGGGTGTCAAATTTTGCAGTTGGTCAGTCAGTTGAAAATGTAAAATGGATTATAGGTAACCAAATACATCATTTAAATAATACATGCTATGTGGTGCCACATACATTTTCTCCCCCTTCCTGTGAAGTGATTACCTACCATCTACTCAGTGTTGTTGCATGACTAAGCATACCTTAGTAACTGCCATATAAATCATCTGTGACTTCTGTAAGGGAGTTGTAGCTACCCTCAAACTCATTCCAATGAAATAGGAAAAACTGGATGTAGCACTTGAAAATGTTGAGAGAGATGATTTCTAGTCTGAATATCGTAGGTGCTGGAACTAGAGGTGCTGGGAATGCTGCTGCACTCCCTTGGTTGAAGTGGTTTTCATTATGTACTGGGTTTACAGTTTGATTCAATGGCTCTCAGTATCCCCATTATAAAAATTGTTCCAGCACCCCTGTGAATACTGGAAAGATGGCATGTCTTCCTTAAAATAAGAAATTAAAAATATGTAAACAACTCTTAAATTATGTACAAAAAGAGCAAACTGCTTTAATTATAGTACTTTGCATACTTGATGTTTACTTAGCATTTTTCACCTGAGCATCTCAAAACACTTGGCAAAACACATCCTGTGAGCTATATTCCCTTTTTACCATTTTAGATAGTGAGGTAAGAGAGAGGTTAAGTTTGGTGTGCAAGGTCATACAGTGAATCATTCTTCTTCTGCCTATTACTAACATGATGAAAACCATGCCAGTGAATCAGAACCAGGGATAGGAACCAGAAGCCCTGACTTCTAGATCCATGTTCTACCTGTAATAGAACATCTCCCTTCTAGCATTTTTTGTTTGGAATAATAATAATTATTAATAGGGCTGTCGATTCATCACAGTTAACTCAACACGATTAACTCGAATTAATTGTGATTAATTGCAGTTTTAATCACACTGTTAAACAATAGAATACCAATTGAA
>NW_027426093.1:0-1182 GCF_003597395.2 Chelonoidis abingdonii
CCATTTTTCCTTTATTCTTTTTTTAAAATAATTATTAATTAAATAACTTGTATTTGCTTTAAATTGTATGATGTGATCAGTGGGTCAGGGAGGTATGCAGTGCAAAGAGAGTACCCCGGAGAGGGGACACCGTAGCCCCTGACCTCGGTGATCACAGCAGGGTTGGGATTGAGCCCCCCCAAGAATCCTGGGCCCAGCCTTGTTGGGGCTACGAGGACTCTGCCAGACAGGGGAGTGGAAGGGGAGTCCTCAAGAGCAGGGAGGCCTCTGGGTAAAGGAAGTGGGAGCGAGGACTCAGATCCTTTCGCCAGCCCACTTCACCAGGATAGTGCAGGAGCCAGGAAAGTTCCCCACAATAGCGGGACCAGACCATTCCCCCGCTTACGTATATTTTATATATATATATATACACACACACACCAATCTCATGTTGTGGAACGCTGAGGTTCCGGATTCAATCTTAACACCCATTTACCCTCGGACATTGCTTTGCTCTCTGCTCTAGGGGCCTGGCGGTGCAGAGCCTTGGTACCACAGATTGTGGTGACGAGCCACTACGGCGCTATTGCAGGTAGCGCATATCGCCCACTATTGCCACTCCTGCAGTAACAGCTCACCTGCCCAGGCAGCAGTGACACGTGGAAGAGCAACTTTTCCTCTTTTATTGGCTGTCGCCCGTCCCTTCCTCCCGTATTTCATTGGCTGGTGCAGCAGCCCCTCGCAAAAGCCATTGGTCTCCGTCTGGTACCTGCAGGGATGGAGAACGCCCTCTTTTTCGCTGCCGCCTCCCATTGGTTGGTGAGCGAGAGCGCTGACCGCTACCATTGGCTGTTCCTGTAGCCGCCAGGCAGGGATTGGCGGTCGGGCGCCGCGCCCCGCCGACGGGGTGTTTGGGTTGGTAAGGTGCTGGAGGAGCCGAAGCGTGAGGTCGCGCTGCCGCCTGACAGTTATTCAGTCGGGTTGCCGCAGCCTCGTGCGGTGGCATCGCGCGCGACTCCTTCGGGCTGCCGAAGCCCCAGCGCTGCCGTCGCCAGGCGCCGCTTCAGCAGCGTCCGCGCCCCACTACCGCTTGGGCGCCCGAGCGGCAACGAGGGGAGGTGCCGCCGCGACCATGCCGGTGCCCGGGCGGGGGAGGGAGCCAACGGGAGCGGCCGCCCTGCCACAGCCGAGCAGCGCCCGCCG
>NW_027426094.1:0-1586 GCF_003597395.2 Chelonoidis abingdonii
TTAGATATTCGACTTCAGCTACGTTATTCACGTAGCTGAAATTGCGTATCTAAAATCGATTTTACCCCATAGTGTAGACCAGCCCTAAGTCAGAGGGAGCCTAATGGGCACATACTGGTGCTCTGTAGTCTGCCAGGGCACAGGTACAGCGTAATGGTGAGAAGGCATCAGCTCATCATCTTACGCACTGACTGGATCAGCCAAAGTCACAGTTAATGTTGCATCTCTGTCCTTGTTGGTTTCAAGATGCTGGGATTTGCTGTTAACTAAAAAGAGCAGTATTCAGTAAAATGAGGCAGAATTCAGCTGTGCTTGAACACAGCAGCTGGAACACGCTGACAAACCTCATTAATTCTTATCCTCTCTCATCTTGTGATAGTTTATCTGCAGTATCAAATCTAACAGCCTCTGTGTTAATGGGAATGGGTCACATTAGCAAACCTGGGCAAAGATTTTTGTTTATGGGGAGCTCAGCTCTTGTACGTTAAAGAACAAACGCAGGCTTGTCTTGATTTATGTTTTTGATTTGTCTAGCATGGCATGCATGGCTGCTTTTTCCTTTCCTTACTGCTTGTGAGGCTGCTTCTTAATATTGTCCACGTTGTAATCAAAAGGCACTGAACAGCTTGCTGCTAACTGTGCCACTGAAAATGCCCCCTCTGAAGCAGAGGTTCAAAACCTTTTTGGGAGAGCTATCTCAGTTTGCCAGGCCAAGAACTCTGCTGAACCAGCTGATGCTCCCAGCCAGTGCTCTCCAAGTTCTGACAGTAGTTGCAAGACTAAAGCTTAGGGCAGGCCAGACTCCATGGCTTGGAGCTTGCCTTGCTTACTGACTGGTGGCATCTTCATGCTTAGCTCATTTAAGGTAGAGAAGAGGAACCTAAGGCATTAGGGCCAAATTCAGAGATGATGTGTAACTGGCATGTTCTTCCAACTCCCCCGCACCCCCCCCCCCGACTATATCTTATCCCATCTTAGGCTGACTTAGACACATGTTTATCATCATACACCCTCCTCCCTGATCCAAATCTCTATGAGCATCTAAGTGGCCTCCTTAGCAGCTAGAAGAGAGAGCAACATGCACCAGTCATAGTCAACCTCTGACTTTTACCTCTATGTGGGGATATATGTTACACTAATGTACACTCCCTGACTCATTTTGTTCATGGGCCTAAGTAGGTCTACGGCAGGGTTACCGGCAGGTGCTCAGCTGATGTCAATTTGTCGTAGCACCACTGAAGTCAGTGGAACTCTGACCACTTTCACCAGCTGAGGATCACGGAGTGTCTAATGTCCCGTCCTTCTGATTCTAGCTCCCAGAGCCTGAAGCATCAGTGGCTGGGGACCACCATCCTAATATGGATCGGATTCTTTGTTGTTAATAGGGTTGTATACAATATAGCGGGTAGCCTAGAAAGCAGGCAGGAAATAAGATCACAAACCAGCAGCCTAGCACCTTTGCTGGGAAGATACTATAGTAAGTGCTCATCACTGTAGGGATCTAGGCACTGGGGAGCAAGTGGGGAGGACAGCTGTTGCCTTTTGACTATAATGGGGTGTGTGTCTGTGTGTGTGTGTGTGTGTGT
>NW_027426095.1:0-1584 GCF_003597395.2 Chelonoidis abingdonii
CCCCCAATCAGAATCCTCTCTTCAGTTCAAAGTTGTTTAACCAAAAAATAAAAAACAAAAACAAACAAAAAAAAACATCAGAACAAAATATATTTCAATTCTGCAGATCTTCACTGAAGTTGTCACTATCAAGTATTCCCAGGAAGAATTAAATCTATTCTTCACCAGTAATATGGTCTCTCTTTTAAAAAATTGTTATGAACTGAGATGCACAAAACTGAGGGGGGAGGGAGGAGATCAAAAAAAGATCTGAGTTACTTTAGACATTTTTACATGAAATAGAATATAGCAAACAATGTAACAGAATAAACTTCCTAAAGCAATTTTTAAAACATGCATTTTTTGCCTTGAGATTCTCTTCAGTGAAAGTCATATGGTAGCGTTTTTCTCCTTTTATGGGCAAAAGAATAGAAGGAAGTCAGCACCACTACAAGAACTGATCCCTTCAGCACCAGCATATGAATTAGGATGTTCTGAGCCGTTCTACTATTCACTATCCCTATCTCAGTGAAAAAAAGAGTGCGTACACTGAAAGCACAAATGTAGAACATGAAATCAATCAATATTTTTTCTAATACATACATAGTTACTTGTCACATAATATTTCATGATTTCCTGGCTATACTTTAAAGACTATATTAAGAACTAAAAGATGCAGCACAGGTAAGCAAATACAAATTAAATACATAAATTCATATACCACTGATATGGCATTAATACAGGAAGGGAATATTATCTTTTGGAATCAGACATACTGACTCAGAACTGTAAGTAAAATGCAAAACTGCGTAATACAGTATTTACTATTCTACGTTCTTATATATGTTCTATAACATTTTGGTGTTTGCCTCCACATCCTTTTGTAGAACAAATGCAGCTCAACAAAAAACAGGACCATAAAAAAATAAATAAATAATGTAATTTGCAAAACTTTGGCCTTCCAGAAGACATTGTCAACCTTTTAAGGCTCCAAACTGTAGAAAGGTAAATGCCATTCCACATGCCTTTAACGAGTTTTGTTGTTCTGCATTATTAACAAGACAAAGTTCAGTTTGGGGCCTCATTAACTCAGACGACAATTAGGAAGCTTGGCCCAACTCATATGATGATGCTCCTGACATGCACACATTTGCCTAACTACAGCTGCTTATACAGATTACTTACAGGTTCAACTTAGTCACCAGCCCCATAGGATGTGGGCTGCAGACTCAGATCCAAAAATCCACCTGTTGTTACTCAGCTATTTGCACTTAATATTGTAACCAAGCTGCCCCTGCTTTCTTGGGCACTGATGCAGCAAATAAAGTTAACCAAGTGTAATTGTTTTCAGGATCATAGGCCAAGTCTTAAAAGTTAAGAACATGTGTAAGCATTTGAAATAGCAGAGCCTTGGTCCTTAAAACTAACTGAAAGAGATGCAAAAACTTTTAATAAGGGACACTGTCAGGTCAAATATGATTCAAAATGTAGGGTTGGTGACCAGTTTTAAATAATAATATCAAAAAAAAACAAAAAAAACCCACCACACACAAACACACACCACCACACCAAAAAAAAAAACAAAACCGGAAACCCTTGGTTTTT
>NW_027426096.1:0-1289 GCF_003597395.2 Chelonoidis abingdonii
TCATTGAAGCAGGTGTGCAGGGTTACTGCCCTGGGAACTGCAGGGCACCAGTGGACATGGGGCTGGCTGGAGGTGGTGGGGGAGGATGTGGGAGGTAGGGTCTGGCTGCAGGTTGGGCAAGAGGTGTGGGGCAGGCTGGAGACAGGGTGTGGGGTGGGCTGACTGGCTGGCTTCAGGCAGGGCCGCGGGGGGAGGGGTACAGCAGGGGTTGGCAGGGCTGGAGACAAAGGAGTGCAGGACTGGCTGGCTTCAGGCAGGGGGTGCGGCAGGTGAGTGCCCCCTCCTCCTGCCTCCCCCACCAGGGCAGCAGCCCAGGGCTCAGGGGCTATTTAAAGGACCTGGGGCTCCCCTGCTTCCACTGCCCCAGCCCTGTAATTAGCGGCGGAAGCCCTGGGGAAGTGGTGGGGCTCTGGGGGCTATTTAAAGGACCAGGGCAGCAAAGGCATCTGGAAACCCCCACCTCCGCTACCCCAGGGCTCTGAGGGCTATTTAAAGGTCCCGGGGCTTCCCTGCTTCTACCACCCCAGCCCTGTAAATAGCCGAGGGAGCCCTGGGGAAGCGATGGGGCTCCGGTGGCTATTTAAAGGGCTGGGGCGGTAGAAGCGACGGGAACCCCAGAGTTTTTAAATAGCCCCCAGAGCCCCACAACTCTACCCCAGGGCTCCAGCAGTGGTGCTCTGGTGGCAATTTAAATGGCCTGGGAGCCACAGGCATTTTAAATTGCCCCCCTGCAGAAGCTGGGCCACCCTGGTACAGCGCACTGGCTTTTGCCAGTACACCATACTGGGGCTTGAGCGCGGGGCCCTCTTAGGGGCAGGCTGATTCAGGGGAATTGGTTGAATTGGCCTAACGCCTGCCCTGGCAGCTGAGATTTAAAGGGCTCTGGGCTCTCTGCAGTTGTGGGAAGCCCAGAGCCCTATGGATCCCGGACGCGGCTGAGATTTAAAGGGCTCTGGGCTCCCCACCGCTGCAAGCAGCCCAGAGCCCTTTGAATCGTGCTCACAGCTGAGGTTTAAATGGCTCTGGGCTCACCGCCACTGTAGGCAGCGCAGAGCCTTTTGAATCCTACTGCGGGCCGCACAGTGAGCCTCCACGGGCCGCATGTTGTGCAGGCCTGCCCTAAGCTAAGGCAGGAGGGTGAAGGAATGGGGCTGAGGAATGACTTGAAGTGGACTCACATGGGATTGAAATGACGTTTGTGTCGGGTAGTGAGAAATGTGACATTAATTCAGATGCAGGGTTGAGGCTTCTTTAGCTCCTTGTAGAACTTGAACTTGATTTCCCAGAAG
>NW_027426097.1:0-1384 GCF_003597395.2 Chelonoidis abingdonii
GGAATTTGCCAATGCAATATCACTGTCTTCCTTTCAAACAAACAAAAAGGCAATGACTGTTGAAAATAGCAATTCCAGTCCCAATAAGCATTTCTTGCTCAATTTTATCCTATTTTTTCTACAGCAAGTTACAGTGGATCAGTATATTTAATTTGGGAGAAATGAAGTAACAGCTGCCCAAACTGAGCTTGAGCATTCCTGAATTTTGAGGTGTTCAAATCTGCAAGGCAGGTGCTGGGGGGGTGGGAGGACCTGTGAGCTCCATGGGGGAGCATGGCAGCAATGTGTCTGGAGCTGCTCGGAGCCAGACATGCTGGTCTGAGTGGCACGGTAAGGGGGCTGGGGGTTGGAGAAGAGGTAGGGGGATCCGGGGGGCAGTCAAGGGACAGGGAGCGGGGGGGTTGGATGGGGCTGAGGTTCAGGGAGGCAGTCAGGGGACAGACAGCAGTTGGATAGGCATGGGAGTCCCAGGGGTTTATCAGGGCACAGGTAGGGGGTGGGGTCCTGTGGGGAAGTTGGGGGAGGTCTCAGGAGAGGGCAGTTGGGGACAAGGAAAGGAAGGCTTAAATAGGGGTTAGAGTCCCAAGGGGCAGTTAGGGGCACGGGTCTCGGGAAGGAGCAATTGGGGGACAAGAAGCAGCGGCATTTAGATTGGCGGTGGAGTCCTGGGGGACAGTTAGGGGGAAGGGTCCCGGGAGAGGAGTATCAGGGAACAAGGACCAGCAGTGTTTAGACAGGGGTTGAGGGTCCTAGGGGGTAGTTGGGGCAGGGGTCCAGGGAGGGGGCAATCAGCAGCCGGGATTCAAAGGGCTCTGGGGTGCCCACAGCCGTGGGGAGCACTAAGCCCTTTAAATCCCAGCTGCGGCTGGGATTCAAAGGGCTCTGGGCTGCCGGTCGCTGCGGGGAGCCCTGAGCCCTTTAAATCCCAGGCGGCCCCGCCGCCAGAGCCGTGGCCGGGATTCAAAGGTCTCTGGGGTGCCCAAAGCCACGGGCAGCGCTGAGCCCTTTAAATCACAACCGCAGCTGGGAATCTCTGCGGGCAGCCCAGAGCCCTTTGACTCCTGGCCGTGGCTGGAATTTAAAGGGCTCTGGGCTCCCCTCCGCTGCGGGCAGCCCAGAGCCGTTTGACTCCCAGCCGCGGCTGGAATTTAAAGGGCTCTGGGCTCCCTGTGGCTGCCGGCAGCCCAGAGCCCTTTGATTCCTGGAAGCGGCTGAGATTTAAAGGGCTCAGGGCTCCCCGCGGCTGCGGGCAGCCCAGAACCGTTTGATTCCTGGCCGTGGCTGAGATATAAAGGGCTCTGGGCTCCCCTCCGCTGCGGGCAGTCCAGAGCCGTCTGACTCCCGGCCGCTGCTGGGATTTAAAGGGCTCTGGGCTCCCCTCCGC
>NW_027426098.1:0-1553 GCF_003597395.2 Chelonoidis abingdonii
AAAGTTGCTTGTTTTGAGCATTTCTATGATTTTAAACTGAAGTTGCTTTTTTAAGAACAATATTGTGGACTTCTAAAAATGCCTTCCACCCAAGGATCTCAACCTATCGGCCCACAACATCTCTGTGAGGTATTAGACTACAAGTTCCTTTGGGCTGGAACTTTACTTGTGTCTGTAAAACACTGCTAGTAGCAGTTATATAAACATTGTATCATGAAGTTATGGTTACAAGGAAACTGAGGGACAGAGCCTCTCGCAGAAAAAGCCAAATGGTAGAGCCAAGAAAGTCCTTTCCCCTCCTTAAATTCTGTGTTTTACTGTTGTGAGATGGTATAGGCGTGTTCCTATGTTTCATTTAACAGGACCCACTCTTATTACCAGTGGTCCATGCAAGTTCTTACATTGGAGTATCCATTTATATCCAAAGAAAGCCAACAACCACCACCCCAAAACACCCTCTAAGTAGCTGAGTCTTTACTCTGAAAAGGGAGAAGTGCTGGAGACTTCAGAAAGTCTACTAGGGCTTTTGGTATTGTAGTTGATATTACATGGAAGACATTTGGCTACTATGTTAATAGGCAGTCGTATAAAACCCTACGATACATTACAGAATTTCTATCCTCCTGTTCCCGGTTATGTTAATACATCTCTAATTGTTTCATAAGCATGTGAACATTGCAACAGCTACAATCTGTTGGAAATTAATCACCAGGATTATTTATATTTGAGTGTTGAATGTACAAATACATATAAGATTGTAGCAGCTGTCAACTCCAGTTAGCAAACCAAGAGCATGCCATCTAGTCTATCATCATATTGTTAGTTGATGTGCTAAGCATATCCTTCCATTTGGCTTTCAATGAGCTAAATCTATTAATATTGATGTGTAAAATCAGTGTATTACTGTGTTGTGGTTTTGGCTGTTTTTTTTTAGGTTTTCTTATACCGTGCTTTTCCTCAAATGGAACTCAAAGTGCTTTACAAAGGAGATCAGGATCATTATCCGCATTTGATGGCTGGGGAAACTGAGGCTCAGAGGCAAGTAAGTAACTTAAAACGCAGCAAGCCGCTGGTGAGCCAAGAAGAGAACCTAGTCTTCTGATCCCAGTCTAGTGTCCTAGTCAGTAATTGTTTTGCTATCATCAGTTTTTATTGTATAGGATTTAGAGAACTCACAAGAGGCACCTAACAAATGGATTAAAATCAAACAAATATGTGACTGCTTCTCAAGTACGTCAGCAGGGCTATACCCCTGGCCTTTTGAGAATGACTGAAAGGTGGCTGAGCTTGCTTCTGAGCTGCAGCCAAAAAGAGAAGGGGATGATTCATACTGAGAATGAAAGAGAAACCCATTGCTTCAAGATCCCAGTTTTGGTGTAGCAGGGAAAAATGAAAGCCTCAAACCATCTTAAAGAAGTTATATCCATATAAACAGGGTGACTGGTCACCCTGTCCAGAGAGGAGGTCTCCTCATGCTCCTTCTCACTTTCCACAGAGGTACTTGAAGGAAAGACTGGATATATTTACCCAGAGGTATCCTCTCATAAGGAAAT
>NW_027426099.1:0-2069 GCF_003597395.2 Chelonoidis abingdonii
GGGGGGGGGGACATGAGAGAGAGTTTTGCAGCAGTGGTTGCAAGGGAGGGCAGGTGCGGAGCTGCTCAGTTTGAAGAGCTAATGTCACCAGGACTGTGTCCACTTGGTGTTCCGTAATATTTAAGAGCTGCTCTGTGGCCTCCTTCTGGTGTGCCACATTCTCCTTTCGATCCCTCTTCTCGCTGTCCTGCCACTTCTTCAATTCCTGTTTTCAGTGGTGGAGTGCATGATAACCTCACAGAGAGAGTCCTTAGTTCTTCGTGGCCGCTTTCTAATTCTGTGCAGCCGTTCTGCCGCCGATAAGGGAGGTTGGCCTCCCAGGGTCATCTCTGAAGTTTAAATGCAACATTTTATAGAAAGAATGTTGTTTACAACACAGAGAACACTGAGTCAGTGCTTTAAAACACAGTCAGCACCCTCACAGATGTCACTAACTGGCTGACCCCAGGCAAGCACACATGAGCTACAGGACCCCCAAAATGGTGAGTAGCCTCAGGGTAAATCAATGTTCCTGGACCCTGCTGTACACTGGTCACCTGGCTGTTGGGGAGAGCAGCACTGTAGTGATGTACTGATAATCATTCTTGTGTCCACATTTTCCACAGGCTGTATTGATTGCAGCTTGTGCCCCTGGCACTTATTGCAGCTTGCATATGTGCAGCAATGATTCTCCCTCTCCTGTCCCCCCTGGCCCCGGTGATGGCAGAGTGGCGCAGGAAAGTTGATCTTGCCCCATTAACAGTAAAGCAGCTCTGCCGGAGAACCTGCAGCAGCTTGCCCAGTGTCTTCATGAAAATTTCCTGGAGATCTGAGGCAGATTCCCATGAAGCAAGAGAGTCAATCAACAGTCTGTTCCACCACTCAGACTAGGCATGTGGTGGTACATGTATCATACAGACACAAGCCTACTTTCTGCAACTCTCCTGCGCCCAAAAACTCGCTTCTGTGATTCCCAAAATCAAATCCACTTACCAGGGGCTTCCTCTCCTGTTTGTGCTTTGCCAAGATCCGGCATCTGTGACTGGCTAGCCTCCTCTGGGGTTGGAAAGAGTTCCTGGCTATATGCATCTCTAACCTCTGAATTGTCGTCTACTTCTGGGTCCCCCTCCACATTCTCATCCAAGATTTCCTCCTCCTAGCTCGGTCCACTCTTGATTGGCACGCGAGCCATCAAGTATCCACAGTGGCCTTTGCAGTGGAGGTGGGGTCGTTGCCGAGTATCGTGTCCAGCTCTTTGTAGAAGCGGGGCTTGTGGGCCCAGCACCGGAGTGGCGATTTGCCTCCCGTGCCTTGTGGTAGGCGTTCCACAGCTCCTTCACTTTGACTTTTCACTGCAATGTGTCCTGGTCATGGTCCCTTTCCATCATGCATTGTGAAATCTGTCCATAAGTATTATAATTCCTACTGCTGGAGCGCAGCTGGGATTGGACAGCCTCCTTTCCCCAAATAATGATGAGGTCCAGTAGCTCACCATTGCTCCAAGTGCGTAATTGCCTGGTGCTTGGAGCAGGCATGGTTACCTGGACAGATGTGCTGAGATCGCTGCATGTGTCACTGAGCAAACAGGAAGGGGACTTTCAAAATTCCAAAGGAGTTTACAGGGCGGGGATGACGGTTGGTCACCTGAGGACAGAGCAGTAGAGTTCAAACTGATGACCAGCGAGGCAAAAACAGGCATTGTGGGACACCTCCCGGAGGCCAATCACAGTACTGTAATCGACCAGGAAGTCTACATTGGCATCGCAACCCTGTACCCCCGGCACAGAAATCTGTACGCCTCTCACTGGGGTGGTGGGTGTGTTTGTTTTGTGGTGGTGGGTTTTTTGTTTGTTGTTTACAGCACTGCAAGTGTGCTGGTTTTTGCACACTAAATGGGTTTACAGTGTGTACACCTCAGGAGTTACACTACAGAAAGCTGCTTTATTGCGCAGAAACTTGCCAGTGTAGACAAGGCCTTTGTTTCTGTTTGGACTAAAAGTAAATCATGAGAGAACCTCTGTTGGGTTTGAGGTTTGGTAATCAGCACTGCCAGCTTCAGGAGATCAAAAATGATGATTCGCGCCCCCCCC
>NW_027426100.1:0-1734 GCF_003597395.2 Chelonoidis abingdonii
GGCGGGACCGGGACCGGGACCCGCGCCGGCGGGACCGCGAGCGCCGGCATTCCTTGGACTTCGAACGTGACTTGGATTTCTTCTTGGGGGGCCAGGGGCCAGCGCGGGGCTCCTTCGCCTTGGGGGGCCGGCGCTCGCGGGACCGCTTGGCCTTCTTGCGGGAGCCGGAGCTGGAGCCCGAGTGCTTGGGCGAGTCATGGCGGTACCGCTCGCGGCGCTGCGTCAGGATCTTGCGCCGCAGGTCGGCAGCTGCCTTCCACCGGGGCTCAGGCTGGCTCTCGCCAAAGTCCCCCTCCTCGTCTGAGTCGGCATGGAGAGACAGGAAGTCATCGCCCTCCGCCACCCGCAGGGGGCGCTGCTCGGCCGGCCGGCACCGGCTGCGGAAGAGCCGGATGGGGCTGTAGCGTTCGTCCTCCGGCTGCACGATCTCGCCTTCCTCAATCTCGGAGTCGGCACCAGCCCAGTCCAGAGAGGAGCGCCGCCCGCCCCGGTGCCGGCCCGCCTTGGGGCCCTTCTCTCCCCGGGCAGGAGCCTTGGGGTTTCCGGCCGTCACCACCTCCAGCGACACCTTCCCCTCCAGCTTGGGGTTGGCCTCTGCCTCCGACCGGCTCTTGCTGGCAAGGTCCACCACGAAGACGCGGCGCCGCGGCTCCGGGGGCGGCTCGGGGGCCCCGTCCGACTGCTCTGAGGTGATCTCCTCCTCGGGCAGGGTGGAGTCAGCCCCGGCCGCCGGCTCCTTTTCGGGGCGCCGGCCACTGGCCACAGGGGCCTCGCTGGCCTCCGCCTCGTCCCGCCCCTTCTCCGAGCCGGGGAAGTCCTGGCTCAAGCTGTTCTCGTCGTAAATGCCAGCCAGGGTCTCCGAGATGCGGCTGATGCTCTGAGACATGTCGGGCCGAGGGGCGGCTGCGTCGTCCTCTTCCTCCTCCTCCTCCTCTTCCTCCTCCTCATCAGGGGAGGGGCTGCTGCGGGAGGAGCTGGGGTTGGAGCCGGTGGGGTCAAAGGGGTCGTATTTCTGGTCCTGCTGTTTGCCGGGCGAGGCCGCGTAGCTGAAGTCCCCGCCCGGGTTGTCCTCGTCCGTTGGGTGGAAGGGATCATAAATATCCAGATCTGGCGAGCGCAGGGGGCAGAGGTTGCTGTCCCCGCCGCCGGGGGGCACCGCCTGCTGGGAGGAGGAGGAGGAGGACGACGAGGAGGAGCAGGAGGAGGAGGAGGAGGAGCTGGAATCGGTCTTCTCCAGGGCACTGGCGGGGGGCGGCTGGGAGCGCTGGGCCTCCGGGTCCCTGCCTGCTGGGGCCTGGGGCCGCTGCTGCCCGTTGGAGACCCCCGTGCCAGTGCCTAGGGCCACCGCCCAGCGGCCAGGCATGCGCCGAGTCCTGCCCGTGCCGGGGAGCGGGGCTGCGCCCCCATGAGTCCGGTGGGGCCACTTAAGGTCCAGGGGGCAGGAAGGCGGGTCCAGGGCGACGGGGAGGCTGCCGGCTCCTCTCCAGCGCGGAGCCGAGGGGCTGGGCAGGGAGACTGCAGGGAAATGCAAAGAGGCAGGATGGGGGTTGCAATGGGACCGGCCTGGTACCCCCCACCCCACCCTCAGCATCTCGCATGCTCCCCACACCCTGGGGCTGGATTGGGGCAGGTGCCCCTCAGGGGGGAAAGGCCCCATGTCCCATTCCCCGCCCCCTCGGAGCCAGCCAGTCCCCACCCTGGGGCCAGATGGGAGCCAGCACCCCCTAGAGGGGA
>NW_027426101.1:0-1246 GCF_003597395.2 Chelonoidis abingdonii
CCCCTTCCCTGTCCCCTGCTGCCCCATCCAATCCCTCCTCTCATTCCTGATGGCCCCCCGGGACCCCTGCCCCCATTCAATCCCCCTGTTCACTCCCCTCTGACCGCCCGACTCCTATCTGTCCCAAATCCTCTCCACCTAACCCTGAACTCCCCTGCCCTCTTCCAACACCCCCTCCTTGCTTCCTGCCCCATACCTGGGCCGGGGTTGCTCGGCTGCGGGTGCCTGGCTGGAGTTGGGGCTGAGCCGGAGCCATGCTGCCTGGCCAGCTGGAGTCAGGGCCAGAGCTGGGGCCAGAGCCGGGCCACACCACCCGGCCAGGACTGAAGCCGGGGTCGGGGTGCCTGGCTGGGGCTGGGGCCAGCAGTAGGCCAAGCCGCTGGGGACAGAGCAGGTCCGGGGCTGAGCCGCACTGCCCAGCAGGAGCCGGGGCCAGGGCTCCTGCTGGGGCCAGAGCTGGGCGACACCACCCGGCCAGGACCAAAGGCCACGCTGCCCACTCCCCGGCGCCATCCTCGCTCCCGCCCCTGCCTCATCTGTGCAAAGCCGCCCTTCTCAGCCCTCCCAGGCTTCCCGCGTTCAGGGGAGGAGGCAGAGGTGAGCTGGGGCTGGGGGCAGGGCGGGGAGCTGCTGGAGCTTTACCAGTAGTTAAATTTAAAAGCCCTTTTAGAAGCTGTTGTCCTGGTGGGCACCAGCTCCAGCTCACCACTGGCCATACGCTTATTTAGATGTCAAAAAATGATCAGAGCTCTTTGGAAAAGTCTACCCCTCCCCCCCTCCAGTGGGTATTTCATGGCCCTGAACAGTGGTGGCTTAGCCACTGGGCCTATGGGCCCATGCCCTGGGGCAGTGGTCAACTGGGGCTCCTCATGCCTCCCTGATGGTGTCCCCAGCAGAAGGTGGGGAGGGCACAGGGGAAACCCCCAGCGCTCCAACCCATCTCCAGCAGAAGCATACGGGGGGGTGAAGCCTGAGCACTGGGACCCCCCCACACACACTGCGGCCCCCAGAGGCAGGCTCACCACATGGGTGGGTGGGGAGAGAGAGAGAGAGAGAGTGCTTACTCCCCACTGAGGCCTCAGACTGTGATGGGGGGACAGAGCGTCTCCGGTCTTAGGGCCACAGTGGGAGTGGAGAGCAGGGAGGACATAAAGTAGCAAACGGGTTGAAGAGCTGCAGTGAGGGGGGGGGTGGAATGGGGGGGCACTGAGTGGAACCCCAGGGAAGGAACAGAAAAGAGTGGAAC
>NW_027426102.1:0-2307 GCF_003597395.2 Chelonoidis abingdonii
TACTCATCCAGTGACCAGTATATTTGCTCTCTACCAGACTCCTGTACCCCACTGGTCTGGGTCTGTCACACTGGATAAAATAGCTATTTGACCTTCAATTGCATGGTGACAGGCCCGATATAAAAAGAGATAGAGAGGGTGCCAAATCACCAGATTCATCAGTGATGGGATTTCCTTTAATATGAAAAGGAAATCCATTTCTGAACAGGGACCTTGTGAAGGAAATTAATCTGTGGGACTAACCCCATCTCTTCACCCACACGTACACACTTGAAGCAAAGGGGAGAAGGAAAATATCACTGGCCTGTATCTTTCTTCCATGTTGTTATTCCCATGTTATATAGCCCTTTACCCAGCCAACACAGAGATTGAATAGTACAGCCGTGTGATGCAAAGCAGGCCGGTGGCATTGAAGATTTTTACAGGTGACAGATTTCTATGTGTCTGGATTCAAACCTGAAACCAAACATAGTTCAGGAGAACCTATCCCTTTCAAAGTAGAGCTGATGGCAGCTCTGTGCTGAAAGCAGCAGCAGGAAGTGTGGTTACATGAGAAAACAAACAGATTTGAAACACTGTTCAGTCCAAGGGATTATTCCAGTAATACCCCAGGGACAAAAGGACTATTTACTGCATTGACACTATGAAGAAAACATCCCCCAACTCCTTATGTTGATTAACTGGTTAGTGTCTCAACAGTCCCTGCATTGCTACTTGCTGCTTATTCTGGATCTATTTGTTTTATTTTTCTTTGTCTTTAAAATCTGGTTATCTGGCTAACATGCATGTTTCATAGTGTCATGCCAAGAAAGTGTGGCTGCTATTTCCCATGTGAGAAAGCACACCTGATCACTGCATACTCTGTGTATGTGTAACCCACACACCTCCTGGGTGTGGTGTTCTGGCCCATCCGGTGGCACCAAGACCTCTTACAGAGAGAGATTAATGAGTCTGCTCTACAGCCTTAGCTAAGAGCCATATGGCTTTTAGCTCATGCAGCAGAGGCTCACGCACTAAGCTCCCCAGGTTCAATCCCACCTGCCGACGACTGTTGGCATTACATATGCAGTTGGCTATGAACATACATGGACCTCAGAGAGACCATGGTGTATAATGGTAAATATACAAGTGGGAATTGGTGCTGCTTTGATCCCTTAGGGATCCAGTGCCTGGGGGTTATCATGCCACCTACTACGTATGTAATGCCAACAGACCCCGGTCAGTGGGCAGGATCGAACAAGGGACCTCTGGAGCTTAGTGCATAAGCCTCTACTGCATGAACTAAGGCCAGGGCCGTCCCTACCCATATGCAATGTACACAGCTGTGTAGGGCACCAGGAAATTTGGTGCCCCAAATTTCCTGGTGCACTGCACAGCTGCGTGCTGCTCCAGCCCCTGCTCTGGCTCTTCTCCCCCCTGCTCCATCCCGTCCCCACTCCCCTGAGCTCTGCAGCAGAGGCTGAGCCTACATTCACCAGCAGCAGGAAGTGCAGTGACCTGGTCCCAGCCGCGTTGCTGGTGAGTGCTGGGGGGTGGTTCGCCCCGTTCCCCAAGCCAGCTCCCCCACCTGCAGAGGCCTGGGGTCTCCATGCCCATCCCCCCGCCTGCAGAGGCCTGCGACCTCCCTCCCGCAGCGGGGCTGCGTAGGGCCCCAGAATTGTTAGGGTCGGCCCTGGTTAAGACTGTAGGAGGAGACTCATTAATTGCTCTCTGTGTGGTCTTGGTGCCACTAGATGGGCCAGAACATCACACCCAGGAGGTGCGTGGGTTACATGTACATGCAACAGAGCATGTGCCTGCCTAAAACATACCAAGCGTCACCAGAAGAGGAGTACATGGCCAGGCTTCTTCACTGTGTATATTTCTCCTAGAAGTACTTGTCTTTTGACTGTGGGCCTCAATCATGCTGGACTCTGCAAAGTCTTAAGCAAGACTGGCAGTTGGACTGTTTTGTTTTTGCTACGTGATCTGTGCTGCACAGGCCAGCGTCGTGCAGCAGAAAAGCTTATGAAAGGATGGTCCAGCAGTTAGGGCTCTAGCTGGGACTCAGTTCCTACCTCTACCCCAGACTTCCTGTGTGACCAGGGGCAGCTCCAGGCCCCAGCACGCCAAGCGCGTGCTTGGGGCGGCATGCCGCGGGGGCCGCTCTGTCAGTTGCCGGGAGGGCGGCAGGCAGGGTGCCTTCGGTTGCATGCCTGCGGAGGGTCCGCTGGTCCTGTGGCTTCAGTGGACCTCCCACAGGCACGCCTGCGGAGGGTCCGCTGGTCCTGCGGCTCCACCGAAGCCACAGGACCAGTGGACCCTCCA
>NW_027426103.1:0-81512 GCF_003597395.2 Chelonoidis abingdonii
GTTAAGGAAATATTAAACGATAGAGGAGTTACCAGGCACCCTTAGCCACCCCATCCAGCCCAGTATCACCCCTCACCCTGACACCCTGCAGCCCCCTGCTATAGCAGAGGCATTTCACACAGTGACACCAATCAGCACCCACCTCTGCGCTGTGCCTTGGCACTTTGTACCTGAGCCCCCAGGATGATTAAGACCAGGCAGAGCAGGGCCCCCAGGATAATGCAGATGATCACAGGCACCGTGACTCTCCCACTGTCAGTCGGAGGGCGTCGCGGGGGAGCTGGATGGAAATGAACATGTGACAGGAATAGATTATCCTGTAAGAGTCGGGGGAGCCCTGGGCAGCTCCCTAGTCACTCATTGCACGGCCCAGGACAACAGAATAACAGGCTGGGACACAGTCTGTGGGCCATGGGGGCAAGTCACACGTGGCTGTTTAAATCATGGGCCCTGCCCTGTCAGTTGGAGCCAGAAGACAAGAATTGTGTTGCCCAGTACAGACTGCAGATCCCACCCTGGTGTCATTCGCCCCTAGATGTCCCAGGCCATGGAAAGGAGCCCTGTCCTCAGGCTGCAGCTTGCAGCTCCTCCTCTGTGACCCAGCCCCTGGGAAATTTCACCCTTGATGGGAGGGGGGGATGCTTTACCTGGGGTATTTGGAGAATCTGTCACCTCTGTCAGACCTGCAAAGGGAAAGGGAGGAGACTTGGAGTCTGGAGTGAGGGAGAAGTGACATGTTTGTACCCGGGGGGACCTCACCACTGAGAGTCCCTGGTTGTCTCCAGCTGTCACCTCCACAAACTCCCTCACAGCAACACAGGGCCTGTTTATTAGTGATTTAGGGCCCAAGTCCCGTCTGCTCTGTGCAGCAATGAGCACTCTGGTAACAAACCAGCACACTGGGGCCTGTGATGGATGCAGGGGTTATATGGGCTGATGCCTGAGCCAGTCTGTCCCCACAAATGTCCCACCCAACAGCGTCCATGATGCTCCTGCCCACAGGAGACGGGAGGGCCTGGTCTGGGACCAAAGTGGGGTGGGCATTCAGCAAACAGGGTCTGAGGTGGTTTTGCTTTTTTTCCTATACAGAGACAATGTTGAGGAGAATGCACTGTGTTGTGTGTGCGATGTGGGAGTAGAATTTATCTGTATCTTGACCCAGACTTGTGAGGGATTCCAGGCTTGACCCAAACTGCACAGCCTGGGCCCATCTCTGATTGTTCATCCCAAAAGGATTAATAACCACAGAGCTGCCTAATGACAGTCTCTAGGGAGAGGCTTCTCTTCACTCTCACACTACCTTAGCGCACTGTGTAACATGGTCTCTTTTATAATTAATTGATTAACTTCCATGTTTGTTGTAAATCAGACAAATGCTTATACCTATAAAACATCATGAAAATATGTTTGTATCTTGTGTTGAGAATTTACATCTGCCTACACTGAGATGTGAACAACAACAAATTCTATCCTCACCCTTCAATGAATTGAACACATCGTGTACATGTGTGTGTGCACGTGCAGATGCAGGTAGTTTCATAATTACCAGCACAAGAAATATGGGTCTCTTCTGCTCGGTTATCACATGACGTTGGATCCCAGGGCTCTGACGGGCACTGCCAGAGGGAGCCGTGCTGCTCACTGCATGCAACGTGGTCCAGCCACGTGGGACCAGAACCTGCTCCGTATTCAAAGTCTCTTGCAATCTGCCCTCCATCCCCACAGTTCAGCTGTTTGCAGACAATTGCTGCGGTGACTCCAGACATCTGATTGGAGCAAACACTGCCCCACATCCCATTGTAGAAAACCTCCAGCCGCCCAGCACAGTCACTGTTGCTCACCAGCCTTAGATCTGTGAATTCTAGAAGGAAATGTACAAAAAAGGAATTTAAATCGTCTGATTCTGAAATGAACTGGGGTGTGAAGAGTGAAATCCCAGCAATTGTTAATGATCCTGTGCATCCTTCTGCAGGAGCAACTGCTAGAGAACCACTCCAAGAATGAGAGACTCTTTTAGACACCACAGGCCCCTTAGAAATACAATGGACATCTCTGGAAGGTCACAGTTTACAAGCAACTACCTACAGATTGCAATAGATTGAGGCCAGGAAGGATTGTGACATTGGCAGGCCAGATGCCAGCTCTTGCCTAGGCTGCAGGCATTAGCTAAGAACTGAGCATCTCATAGCTGGAGACCAGGCCAGGTCGCTTGTGTGTTAGTTTTGCTCAAAACAGGTATTAGTCCTGTAAAAATGTATTTAATGTTTAGACTCTATGAAATGGTGGTTAGTTGGTGCAGGCATTAATCTCACTTGTAATGTCTGTGGTCCATGCTACAAGAAAATATGTAAGTTTTGCTTTATAACTGAAAATGTTGGCTCTGAACTTGTGAACTCAGGCACAGGAATCATCCCTCATCTCCATCCCCAAGAACTATCAAAATCAGATGGGCTATTAAGGATCATCACAATATATAGGATTAGTTAATGGCCTTATCACACCAATAGAGCAGCATATGCAGAAGGCCTCGTCCCATCACTTTGAAGGCTGGAAGAGGGAAATCAAAATAATAGATGTGAAGATTTTTCATCTTTTTGGCTGTTTGAACTGTGACAGAGCTAGAGACACCAAACTGAAGCCAGAGACCCCAAGGTGTTACCCCTGGGTCAGCGCTGAAGGACATTTGGAATTGACAGATCATTATGGCTCTCTTACTCCTAGGATGTAAACGGTAACTGATTTGTGTGTAGATGTTTGCTTGCTTTAACCACGTAAATAACCCTTTTATTTCTTTTTCCCAGTTAATAAACCCATGTATAGTTTACTCCAACTCCGTGCCCTAGCCCTGAGCCCCCTCCTATACCCTGAGCCCCTCATCTCTGGCCCCACTCCAGAGCCCGCATCCCCAGCCAGAGCCCTCACCCCGTGCACTGCCACCCTCTGCCCCAGCCCTGAGCCACTTCCCAGACTCCGAATCTCTCAGCCCCAACCCCACCACATATCACCTCTATATTGATGCACATAACAAAATTCATTCTGCACATAGATGTAAAAAATTAGAGAGAACATTGGTCCAGGAGTTCATATCTGTTACTCTCTTGCTGAAATCTAATTGTAGAACATACCACCAGTTTAGGGTACTGCCTGGTTTCTCATCATTCGCCTGGAGGTGGGCACTCAGTGCTGTGAGCCACTCCAGACAATGTAACAGGGATCATGAGATCAAATAGTTTGACCTTCTGTAAAACAGCTGCATAGAGTCTAATAACTTGAGTCTGACGTAAGCAGAACTTCCAGAACAGCATCTGGTCTAGACACAAAGGCTTCAAGAGATGCAGAATGCACCATTTCCCTGGTAGTTTGTTCTGATAGTTAATCACCCTCCCTGTTAAAAACCTGGGTCTTATTTCTGATGTGAATTTGTCTGGTTTCAGCTTTCAGCCATTGTCTCTTGTTCTGCCTTTCTGTATTAGATAGAGAGCCCTTTTGTAAGTGATATTTTTTCCTTGTCATGGAATTTATGTACTGTAATCTTGCCTCTTGATTGTTTTGATAAGCTAAACAGATTCAGCATCTTAAATCTCTCACCGTAAGGCTTTGATTCAAGCTCTCAGATCACATTTGTGGCTCTTCTCTGCTCCCTCTCCAATTTTTCTGGACATCAGAACTGAACAAACTATTCTAGTATCTGTCTCACCAGGGCCATAAAAAACAGTAAAATATAGTCCCCCCTCCTACTCACTACTCTCCTCTTTATATTTCCAAGGTTCGCATTAGCCTGTTTTGCCACAAAATGGCACTGGAAGCTCATGTCCAGTTATTTCTCCACTGGGACCCTACATCCTTTTCAGTCACTGGTTTCCATGATACAGTCTCCTTCAGACACCTGAGATGCAGCATTCTAACATTAGGGAAATCTTGCAATATCTCCAATATCTCTGGGTGGGAGCTGACGACTTTGAAATGGTGACCCTTGTAGGTAGTTACACAAGGCAAAGGGAGGCAGAGACAGTGAGGAAAAGTATAATTCTCAGCAAACTCCTTAAACATCTGCCCCCTTCTATTAAATCCCCTGGTAACATAGCTCATAAGAGCATTCACAGAACAGACCTGAGCAGAGAACTCCGGCATCCTCTTTGTGTCTGCAGTTGTGCTGGCCCCAGCCCCTGGAAGGACATGCCCAGAGATCGGATTCATTTCCAGAGCAGTTCACATCATCCAGCCAGATCTGCCCGGATCCTTGCCCATAATGAGCAGAGACAGTTGCATTGATGGCATGTCCACATCCCAGTTGTTTGCAAATGACACTGGAGTCTGATAGATCCCAGGAATCATCACAGACTGTCCCCCAGCTGCCATGGTAATAAATCTCCACTCTCCCGGCACAGCGACCTGTCCCATTCACCAGTCTGATCTGTCTGCTCCCTGCAGGGATAGATCCCAGCTGTTAATATGTATTTTCCTACTGAACAGAAAATGTTTGTGAGATTTGGAAATGAATCACCTGAACAAACGACACCGACGTCCTCAGCAATTCCTGCCTGGGTTGTCTCAGACGTGGAGTTGTCACAGAGAGCCAGATGAGTCTCATTTCCTGCACACTGGACACCTCTCAGCCCCATGGGACCTATTTGTTGCTCAGACTTAGGGGGATTATAAGCTTTCTCAGCGACTCCGCACTGGAGCTGCCTGCACACCACACTGGCATCGTTCATGTCCCACCGATCATCCAGCACTCTGCCCCACACACCGTGGAGGGAAATCTCAACTCTCCCGTCGCACCGACTCTCTCCATTCAGCAGTCTGAGTGATTCAGAATGACCTGGGCTCAGGAGAGATGGGAAACACATTGAATAACACCCCCTGTTATATACTAGAAATAATTCACAGTGTGTAAGAAATTATGGACTCTTTCTATCTCAGAGGATACAATACAATGATAAATGTGTATCACAGGGTTAAAAGGAGTAACTTCTGCAGAAGTTGTTGTTTTTTTGAATCTCTGTGTGGAGGTCGCTATAAGGATTGTAACACACAGCTTGGCTGTTTCTCAATAGGAAAGTATAAGTCTGTGATCAGAGTGTGTCACAGTGTTAAAAGGAACAACTTCTGTCAGAAAAAACTTATTCTTTTGAATCTATAAGTGAAAAGTGCTGTAAGGATTGTAACACTCTGAGCTTGACAGAAGGGTTTGCTGTAAATGAGTGAGCGAGGGAATTCCTGCAGGTTACTGATTGGGAAAATAGTCTCTGTGTGTGGTGTTGGAATGACTGCTGAGGTTTGTAGTCACTTTATCCAGGTTTAAATGCCTGGAAGCCAGTGAGTGGTGTCTGCACAAGCACTTAGCAGGTGGGTCGTGAATGATTTAGGCAAGTTTGCCTTGAGGGAGTTTGGCCAATGGAAGAGCAGGGCTCATGGTGGTCAGGAACAGGTTATTGTTGGTAAATTCCCTTAGTTTCCTCTGATCTTTGCTCAGTAGGTGGCAACTTTCTTGGTTCCCCTGGGTCCTGTGCAGGAGCTCCCAGTGTGATATAGTTCCTGGCACTGGTGGTTCTGACTGGAGCTGTCCCATGAAGTGTGGTGTCATCTCTGAGCCCAACGCGAGATTCCGAGATTCCAGCTGATCAGTTCACACCACACTAAGCAGGTTGTTTTGTGTTGGGCGGGGAAGGGGACATGCTCTGTTGGTGAATATTGTGACTCCCTGGGGATGTGAATCTCAGTCTTTGCGTGTCTCAGAATCAGTGAGTCCTACAGCAAGGTGGTAAGTTAGGAATTACTCACCGAGTTCAGACACAGGTGCAGCCAGGAGAGACTTACAAAGTTAAAAGTTAACAGAAGAGTCAGAGCAGGGGACACCCACTGGCTGTGTCAGGTACGGTATGTACTAGTATGGCAATCTGATGGGTGCAGTGTATGCGCACTGGATCCAAACAACTCAAGGATCTTGGTGGCCAAATAACATTTCAAGGCTAAGAGTGAAATCCTGGCCACACTGAAGGCAATGCTAAAACCTCCATTGACTTCAATACTGCCAGGAGTTTACCGTAAGACTGGAGCAGGAGAATGCCTGCATGCAGCTAGTGTAGTGCAGGGATGTAGCCATGGGTGGGCTGTGGTCCACCCAGTTAGCATCCAGGTCCACCCAAATCAAGTCCGAAGCCCCTCAGATCTTATATAGGTGCCTATTACTTCCTACCACCTGTCCAATTTTTCACCTTTGCTATCTGGTTACCCTAGGCACGCCTTGCAGCCTGTGTGCCCTGGCCAGCCTCAGCTTTGGGTGCCTGCTGTGTGGTAAGGAGAGAGCCTCCCTCCTGCCCCCTCACCAGGGCACTGGATCCCTCCTACACCCATCCCTCCGACCCCTCCGTCATTGTCCACTCTCCCAAAATTCAGCGCCCCTGTTTGAAATGGGCCATCCTGATTATCGCTACAAAAGTTTTTTTTTTCTCTTGCTGATAATAGCCCACCTTAATCGATTGGTCTGGCAGCCCTTATTTTTTCATGTTCTCTGTATATATCCATATATCTTCCTATTGTATTTTCCACTCCGTGTATCTGATGAAGTGGGCTTTAGCCCACAAAAACTTATGGTCAAATAAATTTGTTAGTCTCTAAGGTGCCACAAGTATTCCTGTTCTTTCTGCTGATACAGACTAACATGGCTACCACCCTGAAACCCGTCCTAGCTATGGCACTAGTGTAGTGTGAGGGTAGAAAGTAGATTTGGGGCTTTCCCAGGGCCGGCTCCAGGTTTTCCCAGGGCAGGCTCCAGGCTGCTTTGTATTGGCTGCCCCAAGCACCAGCTTCCTTAGCAAGTGCCTGGAGCCAGCCCTGAGCTCTCCAAGGAGGATCATGGATATAACTGGGTACCACAGCCACAAGCTGTGAAAAAAAAGAAAGCCTATCGGTGGCAGCTCAATTGTGCCGCTCCATTCTTCAGTGGCAGTTCAGCAACAGGTCCTTCACTCCCTCTCTTAATTTTTGGTGACACTTCAATGGAAGCTCAAAGAGGAAGAGAGGGACTGAGGGACCCACCAGCGAATTCCCGCAGAAGACCCAGACGTGCCACCCCAATAGCGGACGGACTGCTGCCCCTTTGTATTGGCTGCCCCAAGCACCAGCTTCCTTGGCAGGTGCCTGGAGCCAGCCCTGGGCTCTCCAAGGAGGATCATGGATATAACTGGTTACCACAGCCCCTCAGGAAGGGCAGAAGGGATTATGGCAGATGGAGCTCGTATGGAAGGAACCAGGTGTTTTTCCTTAGAAGAGATTCTCCTTCCAGCAACTATAGGGAGAAATCAGCATCCCATGTGCTGAGGAGTTCCTTCCAAGAACCAGGGCATGGGCTGGGTAGCTAGTTAGGAGAGGCAGGGCAGGGCTGCGGGGAATTCAGTTAGGAACGCAGGTAGCAGCCTCTGTGAGAAGCAGGAAAACTGCAAGGTGAATTTTCCCCAATGTACAAAGGTATTAGTTGTAAAGAGAAGAGTAGACATCTGTTGAGAGTGCTGGGCAAGGCCCTATAGGCTTAGTCATGGTATGTAAGAGCACCAGTGACTCTGGGCTCTGTGGGAGAAAGTCCTGGAAGCTACGTGTCTATTATTAGGAAGAAGGTTGAAATCCAGGGCTTCTGCAGTAGGTTTCCCTGTAAGGACCCCAGTTTCAGCCAGGCAAGAAGCCCTATGGAGATTCTGTACATGGATGAGAAGATAAGGCAGAGAGGGAAGCTGCAACATCATTAAGCA
This sequence comes from Chelonoidis abingdonii, assembly GCF_003597395.2. Taxonomy (NCBI): domain Eukaryota; kingdom Metazoa; phylum Chordata; order Testudines; family Testudinidae; genus Chelonoidis; species Chelonoidis abingdonii. The sequence goes on from NW_027426103.1 coordinate 7,749, forward strand.
GGAGGGGTCCTTTTGGTGGGGGGAGAAGCAGATGATCACAATGGCCTCTTTGGGTCTTAAAACTCTACAGATCTATAGACCCATAAGATGGGCTCCATTTAGCCACAGAGAACCAGATTGGCTGGCCACTAAAAATAAGTTTTCGAGTGAATTATTTTTTTCCTGCAGGGCCCTGGCCACTTTCAGTGCCCAGGATGGATAAATTGGGGTTGTGCAGCATCAGGCTGTTGCCTGTAGGACCCCTGCCTCATTCACTTTAGAAACTGGAAGGCCAGTAGAGAATGAGCAGCGGAGTGCAGAAAGGACTAGGATGAACTTGTTAAGAGCAGTGACCCTCAATCAGTAGAGCTCAGTTCTGTTCCTGCCTCTGCTGCAGACTTCAGGGGTGAGGCTGAGCAGGTCTCTTAAGCCAGTTTTTTGGGGTCTGATTTGCGGAAGTATTGAGCATTCACAACTGACAAGAGGGTCAAGACAAGATTTGGCTGCTCAGCTCTTCTGCAGTCAGGCAGTGTGGTCAGGGGGAATGAGCACAGGGCTGCAAATCAAAATATTTAGTTTTATCCTGGTTCCACTGATGACTCATTGGGTGGCCTTGGGCAAGTCACTTTGCTATTCTCTCTCAGTTTCACCAGCTGTAAAATGGAGCTAATAATAATAGTACTTACTACCTGCTTACCTGGAGTTCTGTGAGGCTTTATCAATGTCTTTGCAGTACTTTGAACACATAAAGCTCTACATAAATGGTGAGTACTCTGAAGAATCAGACCCTGAGGGTCTCAGGTTGGTGCCCAATCACCCCAAATAAGTAGCAAGTTTGGAAGTTTGGCTTTAATCATTGTATGTAAAATTTTTAAAAGCAGCTAAATGATGTAGGAGTCCAAGTGCCATTTTCAGAAGTGATTTAGGCTACAAAAAGGTGACGTCTTCAGAGTTCTTGGGCTCCTACATTACTGGAGAAAATGGGATTTAAGTCCCTAAGTCACTTAGGCACTTTTGAAAATGTTATTCTTGGGCTTCTAAGTCCCTAAGTCACTTTTGAAATAGCAGATTCTTATGATGCCTATCTCCCGGGGTTCTTATGAAGACAAATTCATTCATGCTCATGGTGCACTCTGATACTACGGTGACGAGCACCATAGAAAAGCCCATGAAAAAATTAATAATTCTATATTCAGTGCAGTGTTTGTACAGTATGTAGAGTGAATAAGGCCCTGGGTCACAGGTTGAACGATGAAGATAAAAATAAATATTCTACAGCTCCTTCAGCCCCTGATCACCATCCTCCCCATGCACTAAAAGAGTCAGGAGCTAGTGGGATGGAGGGGAATAATAGGACATGTGCAGGAAATTACACAATGTCATAATGTATATGCAGAAGGGAAGGTGTGGGGTCTGAATTAATATTGCATGGGTAACATTAACTCTGATATTTCCTAATTCTTGCGCATTTGGCTTTGACTGATAACACTATTTAATTTTTGAATGCTTTTTTGGAAGGTAAATATTAGAGCTGGTCAACAACCCAGCATTTTTCCTGTTAAGTACTGGATTATAATGCGATATTTCAACTTTTAAACACATCAAAGAGATTGGCATGTGGAAATGGAATGAGAATTTTTGTTTCGATTCTAACTAAAATGTTGATTCATTTAAACTTTTTGAAAATGAAAATATCAAATTTCCTTTTCATATTTGGGTTTACAAGTTTTCCCCCATCTCCTCCTTTCTATTTTTTCATCTTTTCTTCCACTGTAAAAAGTTTGAAAAAATTTAAAAAGTGTAAGAAAGCAGGAGTGGGGAGGATCTTTTTGAGGGTTTATTTTCAACTGGAAAGTTGTGAAAAAAGTTAGAAAAAACCAAAGTGAGATAAAGTGCTACTTTCTCTGTGGAAGGCTACCAAACATATCCTCAGGAACTCAAGTGAGAGAGGGGAAATGTTTATTTTCAGCAGTTTATAATTCAAGCAAACCTGGAAGGGATTTCCCTGCACTAGGGGAAGGCACTTCCCTGGCCCCAACATTACCCTTACCCAAATTGCAAAGGCTGCTGCAAACACTGAAGGCATAAAAGCTTCTTAAGAAGGTGGTAAGAGTATTTTATACTAGAAAGTGTGAAGCAACCTCCATATTGGGAATTGCTACTAGCTCCCCCTCTAATTACTATGGCAGTGATTTGGAGAAGGAAGGGGACAGTGAATTGTTGACATTTATGAAACCCAAAGGACAAAGTGCTCCCCCTGCTCCACTGCCCTGTGTAAAGACAGAGTTGCTAATGTTTTTACTGGAGTTTCCAGGGCATTCCCAAGTCATCAGTATTCCTTTTGTGATAATATTTATTTTAATTTTATTTTTAATATATTTACCATTATTATACGTGGGTTAGGATCTAGCTCCCCATCCCCTTGCTGTGCCCTGAGGTTCCCCTGCTTTAAGGTCTAAGGGACAAGTGTCATTAATCCAGCATTACACTTACCTGAGCAAACCACACTGGCATCATTGTCATGGGAGCACTGAGAGGCCCCCAGGGCAGTAAAACGGCAATACCCCAAATGAGGTTCAGTTCCTTTACAGTGAAATGTGTCAGTTCGGACAGAGACAGTTCCCCTCCCAAAATACCCTCCACCTGGGGCTGATACAGCGAATCCACAGTCGAGCTGACGACAGAGAACATTGGCATCTGGTAAATCCAAGCGTGAGTCACAGAGGGTTCCCCAGGCACCATGAATCTGGATCTCCACCCTCCCTGAGCACGCTGTGCTGCCGTTCACCAGCCGGAGCCCTGTGTGCCCTGGGGAGAAGGGAAAAGGAGTTTAGAGAGGGTGCCTTGGAAGTCTTTTATACCAAATAGTTAAAGAAAGGAAAGTCAGGGGGGATTTGACCCGATTCTAGTAATCTTGGATCATTTGTGTTTTATGAGAAGCTGGTGCCATCCTATTACCACAGCTCTCTGCACAGTGATATCAGTATATTGCTTCACCCTAGTCTAGCATTCACATCACTGGGATTTTAAAGACTTTGCACTGAATTCTTACCTGAGCATATGGCTCCAGCATCATTTGTGTGTGAGCACGTCTGACTGATGTTCAATATCCTGGGACAGTACGCATGGTGGGACTCGTTCCCCACGCACTGGAACTCTTCAGTCCAGATTGGTCCATGTCCTTCTCCAAAGTGAGCTCCTCCTAGGATAGACAGAGCTGTTCCACATTGTAGTTCATTACAGATAACGCTGGCAGCTTTGAGATCAAAGTGGGCATCACAGACTGTGGTCCATGTTTCTCCATCTCTTATTTCCACACGTCCCGAACAGGCACTATGCCCTCCAACCAGCCGGGGCTTAATGTGCCCTAAAAATTCAATGAAGGCAGGAATTTACAAGGGGGCCTCAGGGAGTTAGATGCTTGATGACCATAAATTTTTGGCTGAACACCAATCATGGCTCAGTGGAAAAGTGCAAGCAGCAGTTAAAAATAAAAAAAGCAATATATAACAGATGGAAAACAGTAGTATTATATAATAATCAATATACATTAGATGTTAAGATGTGTAGAAAATTGATAAAGGAGGCTAATTATATCAGGGAAAAAATCATGGGTTGCTGCACTAAGGAGACTCGTAAGACATTTTTTAAGTATACTAGGAACAAACAAAAAATCAGAGGTGGAGTTCCACTGCATATCAAGATTTTTAAATTGTTAACAATGTTGAAGAAAAGGCAGAAGTATTCAATAAACATTTCTGATTTTGGATAGAAACAGGATGTATCATATTATGTGAAAAGGATGAACTACTCTTCAGTTCATTTGGACTGAACTCAGGAGGAAGTTAAACAGCCTTTACTATTTTTATATTAGCAGACCTCAATAGCTGATAAAATCACAGAATAAGAGAAAAGTAGGGTTGGAAGGAATCTCAGGAGGTCATCTAGTCCATCTCCTCACACCAAGGGAGGTTTAAGTATACCTAGGCCACCCTGAAAGATATTTGTCTAAATTCTTGTGCAAAGTCACTGGTGATGGGGATTACACAACCTCCCTATATATCCCTTCCAGTACTTAATTATCCCTATAGTTAGAAAGTTTTTTCTAATATCTAAACTGAATCTCATTTGTTGCAATTTAAAGTGATTGTCTAGTCCTACCCTGGGTGGATATGGATAACAATTGACAAACAATCTTTCAGTTTTTTGAAGACTAGTATCAGTTCATCCCTCAGTCTTCTCTTCTCTCAACTAAAAATGTCCAATTTTTTCAACATTTCATCATAGATCATGTTTTCTAAATCTGTAGCTCTGCTGCTCTCCTCTGGACATTCTCCAGTTTGTCTTTATCTTTCTTAAACAGTGATGAGCAAAACTGGAAACAGGACTCCAGCTGAGGCCACACCATAGCTAAGTAGAGCGAGAGAATTACCTCCTGTATCTTACATATAACATTCTTGTTAATACAATTCAGAATGACATTTCCCTTTTCCACAACAGCATCACAACTTTTCAGATTGTGATCCACTATAACTGCGAGATCATTTTCTGCACAACTGCTGCCTAGTCAGCTATTCCCATTTTTTTTTTGTATTTGATTTTTCTTTCCTAAGTTTAATGCTTTTGCATTTGTCTTTACTGAATTGAATTTACTGATCTCAGATCAAGTCTCCAGTTTATACAGGATCATTTTGAATTTTAACCCTGCCTTCCAAAGAGCTTCATATCACCCACAAATTGTTTAAGTGTATTCTCTACTCTATCATCCAAGTCATTTATGAAACTGTTGAACAGTACCAGACCCAAGACAGTGTTATTTTGTATTTATCCATAGGAACACAGCTACCACAGAGAAAGGAATAAAGCAACTGAAGGCCTATAGACCTATGTCTACCGAAAGCTCAGCTTTCCACTCAAAATCTGGACTGACTCAGCTTATCCCAGGAACTCCTGCTTCTGGGGATTGTGTTACGTCTTCCTCCCTGCAGACCCTGCCTCACTCCCTCTGTTCACCCAGACCTCCCTAGTTAAAATATGCCCAAAGCCCTCCTTTAAGATTTCCCACCATGAGGAACGCCTCCAAGGAAGGGGCTGGCTCAGCCTGGCCAGATGCAAAAGTCAAAAAAGTCTCTGATGCCTGTATGACAGTTAAGTACCAGTAACTGGGTCGATGCAAACGCATTTGCTCTCGTCCTGGATCATCTAGGGAGTTCAGATGGGGGTTACCCTTTGAACTCTGGTAGGAAATGTGAAAATAGCATAAAAGAGACTGAGGTGCACATAGTATTGACAGAAATACAGATATAGCCCATGTTCTTTTGCAGGGGTCAGATAGTAGAGACAAAGAACTGAAACATGAGCTCCCATGTGATACTGCTGCAGAAACAGCAAAGATGATCTCTGAATGTATAAAGAGGGAGCAATGAATACAGCTGCAGAAACGCAGGATTCCAGTGTACAGGAAATTTCACTATTTAAAAAATGTCCTGTGAATGGAAATCCAGCTAACATTTTGTTTTGGAAACTCCAGCCCATGGTGTATCCAACATGAATTTACTCCCAGAACCCAACAATGAGGAGTGATGTTAGGATATAGATATTCAGACCTGTCTGCAAAAGGCCTATACTTTAAGAATTTAGGGGTACTCTTATCACTCAGCTAGTTATAGAGGTATAAAAAAAGAAAGAATCAAAGATCACTGTCTGTGTAATGGCCTTCTCTTACGTGACAGGACTAAGGCCTTCAGCTAAGATGTAGTTAGGCAGCCATAAGCTGAGAAGTGTATGGTCACATCCTCACATTCCAAACTAGTCACATTGAAATAAGGTGCTATGGGGTGTTAGGAATACAGTCCTGTCCTGATATTCCTATCACCTCCAGAGAAAGGGAAGAGCCTAGATGTAAAAGAAAACTTAGTTTAATAGCATCCTGTCTGGCAAGAACTTACTTATCAATAGACACAGCTGGAAAGCCCTTATGTCTGTATAGATGTAGTTGTGAAATCCTCACTTATGTATTGTTTTGTATGTTTTATTGCATGGTTTCTGTCTGGTTCTGTAATTGTTTCCATCTGCTGTATAATTAATTTGTTGGGTGTAAACCAAAAGAAGGTGGTGGAATATAATTGTTAGGATTGGTTAGTTAAATTTCAGTAAAACGATTGGTTAAGGTACAGCTAAGCAAAATTCAAGTTTTACTGTATAGTCTGCAGTCAATCAGGAAGGTGGGGTAATGGGGACAGGGACTGGGATGGGAATTGGATCAATGTTTTTGCTAAAAGGGGAAATGGGAACAGGGGGATGGAACAGAAAAGGGACACAGACAAGGCTCTGTGGTGTCAGAGGCGCTGGAAGAGGGACACTAAAGAAGGAAACTGGAATCATGTTGCTGGAAGTTCACCCCAATAAACATGAATGTTGCGCCTTTGGATTTCGGGTATTGTATTTCTCTCTGTTCATGTGAGAAGGACCAGGGAAGTGAGAGGGTGAAGGAATAAGACCCCTACTTCCTTGGGAGGCTCCTAAGGTGGGAAATCTTAAAAGGAGAGCTTGGGAATTGTTAACAAGGGAGTCCTGATGAACAGAGGGAGTGAGGCAGGTGCAGGGAAGAAGACTGTAACACAATCCCCAGAAGCAGGAGTTCCTGGATAAGCTGAGTCAGTCCAGATTTTGAGTGGAAAGCTGAGCTTTCGGTAAGACATAGCTCTATAGGCCTTCAGTTGCTTTATCCTTTCTCTGTGGTAGCGTGTTCCTATGGATAAATACAAAATAACACTGTCTTGGGTCTGGTACTGTTCAACAGTTTCATAAATGACTTGGATGATAGAGTAGAGAATACACTTAAACAATTTGTGGTGATATGAAGCTCTTTGGAAGGCAGGGTTAAAATTCAAAATGATCCTTATAACTGAGACTTGATTGAGATCAGTAAATTCAAATTCAGTAAAGACAAATGCAAAGCATTACTTAGGAAAGAAAAATCAAATACAAAAAAAATGACAATCTGCATGGCAGGACTAACAGGAGCCACCAGGGAACCTGGCAGGGAACCACGGACATTTCCACCAGACCCTACTTGTGGTTTTGAGAAAGTTCTTTGAACCTGATTCACTTTCATGATAAATGTTGAGTTCAACAATCTGGCATTTCCCAATGAAACTCTGGTTTGCCAAATAATTTCCAACCAGCTCTAGTAGGGAGGTGATTTTTCCTGTGTGTACAGCACTGGGGAGACAGATACTGCATCTGCTTTTAGCGTCCACAATGTAAGAAGGATGTTAAAAAATTGGAAGGGGCACAGAGAAGATCTATAATAAAGATTCCAGGGCTTGAAAATGTGCCCTGCAGTGAGAGATTTAAGGAGGTCAATCTGTTTAGCTTATCAAAGAGATGACCTAGATGTGTCTTGATTGCAGTGTATAAGTACCTTCCCATGGACAAAACACTGCATACTAATGGTTTTCTTAATCGAGTGGAGAAAGGCATAAAAAGAACAATGAATGGAAGTTAAAGCCAGATAAGTTCCTATTAGAGGTAAGGCAGACATTTTTCACAGTGATACTGGTGAAACAGTGGAACAAATTACCAAGGGAAGCAGAAGATTCTCCACCTCCTGAAGTATTCAGAATAAAATTGGATGCCTTTCAGGATGATATGCTTTAGCCAAACACAAGTTCAGAAGAAGTACAGGAGTAATTGCTTTAAATTCTTTAGTCTTTGTTACCCAGGAGCTCAGACTAGATCTAAAGCTCCCTTCTGGACCTAAAATCTATAAAGCTATGAATCAAAAAGAAATTTAAGGTTTCAAAGAGAAGCATTCAAACATTCAGAATGCCAGACTTGTACCTGCCTGTGAAACCTTCATTAGTCCCTTTGTGACTATGGGTGCAGGTTCGTTGTCCAGAATATGAACCTGGCAAAAGCATGGTTGGTGTTGAAAAAACACAAACACTCAAGAGACGTGCTAGGCACTGGCACATGCATAAACACATTGCAGAAGGGTAATACCAGAGCACCAGGAGCGGCACCAGGGTTTCTGACATCCTAGGCAGACGGCCATTTTGCCCCCCCCCGTGGCTCCAGTGGAGCTGCTGCAGTCATGGCAGTGGGCGGTCCACTGGTCTAAAGGCTCCGGTGGAACTGCTGCAGGCATGACTGCGGTAGGTCCGCCAGAACCTTTAGACCAGCGCACCGTCCGCCGGCACGACTGCAGCAGCTCCACTGGAGCCGCTACAGCCGCAGACCGTCCGCCAGCATGACTGCGGTAGGTCCCCCGGAGCCACGTGCAGCCCCTCCGGCAAAATAGCACCCCCCAAAAATTCTGGTGCCCTAAGCCATTGCCTAGGTCGCCTAAATGGTAGTGCCAGCCCTGCAGAGCACCCTGGTACAGGGTTATGGTGTAAGCACACTTCCCAATGATGATACAGGGACACACTAACCCCTCCTAATGGTAAGGTCAGGATGACAGGGTGATGGATAGAGATATTTTGATCCAACCAAAATGTACCGGGTAAAGGGTGGTAATTAACCACGTCTGAGGGGCAAGACATAACTGGTTTCTATAAGAGTATAAAAGACAAGTCGCAGAGGGAGTCTTCTTCTGGCCTCGGAGTGGGAAGATGAAGGTGGAAAGTCTCACCACTCACTGAGCCAAGTCCATTGTAAAAGGCATAGAGGTGCCAGTGTATCTGTAGACGTTGATCTGGGGAGCTAGTACCATGCTTTGTCAGCTATAAACCTGAACAAGTGCCTTTGCCACTGAACCGAGTCTGTGGTCTTCTTGGGCAGTTTGATCGAGGCCTGCTGCATCAGCTATCTGTGTAGAGCTGAAAACACACACAGAGAGAAAACACACACAGACAACAGCTGACAACACCTGGGAGGTAGAGAAGTGTAATTATCTCCATTTTAAACATATGGAAACCAACACAGAGATGCTATGGCCAAAATTATCAAAAGCATCCACTGATTTTGAGTGCCCAACTTGAGATACCCACGTCCTGACTTTTGAGAGTACTTTGGCTTGTGCAGCACGGCTCCTACTGACTTCAGTTTAGAGCTGTGAGTGCTCAGCACTTCTCAAAATCAGACACACAGTCTCAACGGGGGCACCCATAAAATGAGGAACACACAATTAGTGACCACCTGTGAAACATCTGGTTTAAGTGACTTGCCAAGCATCACATAAGAACTCTGTGGCAGAGGCAGGGATAGACCCTAATTCCTCAGGGCAACATTCAACTGCTTTAACAAGAGACCCTCCTTTCTCTTTCTGCAATCCCTTGCCTCATACACTGCACACTTCACAATTCCTGCAACAAATGAGGCAGGGATCCTACAGACAACCTCATCCTTCCCTCCACAGCCCTGAGTCAGAGCACTGTCAATTCCGTGTGCTGCATGAAGCAGGGGTCCTGTGGAGAAAATAGCAAGTTATCATGTAATGAAAGGCTGAATCTTAATGCATATGTAAAGATGGGCCAAAATAAGAGTTGCAAAAACACTTTAATTGTGCCATTTCCTTATTTTTTATGGCTCAACTTTGCAAACTTAATGTTCCTTAAAAGTAAAGTTTTGTGCATAATTTCCTACATTTTCAAAAAATAAACTGAAAAAATAGACATTCCAGATTGTGGAATCATGTTGCCACCCCCATGGGTCATTGGCAGATTTTCAGCCTTTAGATTCGCCGCACAAACCTCTGCCACTGGAGCTAATGGAGTAACTGACAGAAGTAGTAGGTTGTCATCCTCTTTGTGGACCAGCACTAGAAGGGAATCAGAAGATCTGGCTGGAGGGTTTGACAGATATTTGCATGGCAAACTAGGATACCATGGTCCATTGACAGGCTCTGGAAGATGTTATTGGTTTCTTTATTTTAACACTGACAACAGATCCTTCTTCCCATGTTCCTAGAAATCTTGCACCTCCAAATGTCCCTCGCGTACCAGTCCTGATCTCTTCCCATAATGTGCCTCTACCTTCCCGTAAACCACCATTCTCCTTTACTACCCAATTTCCAATTCTCTGCGTTCTAATACTTCCAACACCCAGTCTCTTGCCATAACCACATCCTAGACTTTCAACCCGTTAGATTTCCCCAAGCCTAAGTCCCGTCTTCCTACCTCCCTTATTTTCTTGTGAGTCCTTTTTCATCTGGGTCGTCATCATGACCTTCTGTTTCTCCCTTCCCACACCTTGCGCTGAGGTGTTCCTGTCTGCCCCAACCTCAGTTTCCTTCTTCATCATGAGTTCATATCTCTAAGGCTTCTCTAGGGTGAACACTTAGTTGTAGTGCGCAAAATTTAACCTGCACAAGCCTGGCTGCCACAGTGAGGATGTCTGTGTGACCTGCTGCTGTGCCTGAACACATTCCCACTCGTGCTTGAAACGGGACTCAGATCTAGTTCCCACCTAGGTAGAACTAGTAGCAAAGAAATGACTTTTCCAACTAACCGCACACTGTACCAGTGCCAAATGCATCGTCCAAGGGTGTCGATTAGCACGTCTGATTAATGAGCGCACTTACATCGATGGACAGAGATTTTAAATCAAATGTACTTATTTATTTGGGGGGGTGAGGGAGTCACTATCCCTGAGTGACATAATTAATATCAACTTAAGGGTAGTGTAGGACAAGGCCTCGGAGCATGGCAGCACAGTCCACACAAGACACTTTGGTGCTTTGCAGGACAGTGCAGGTGAGATTTTTAGCCCAGCTTGCACAAACTGAATGTTCATCGTAGAATCTAGCTCTCAGTCTCTCCCAACCCAACTCTCCTGACATCCTTATTCAGTCCCGGTCGGCTCAGGAGACTTACCATCTTGAGACTACCCCAACACCCTGGTTCCTAGATGATCTGTTTTTTTCCTATTCATACTCAGTTCATCCCCACTCGAATTCCCATGTCCCGAGACTCCTCCCCAGTCAGTCTCAGGTCTTCCTCAGCTCCCAAACTCGCTTTCCTCAGAAGTCAAGTCTCCTCCCCACCCACTGTCCTGTCCTCAATCGTCTGGCCTACGCCAGTCGGAATGTCTCTTTCACTCTCCTCTGAGGCTCCAATCCTCACTTGCCGCAGCCAACCCCATCTCCTTCTTTCATCTACTCAGTCCAGTTTCTCTCCATCACGCAGCTGCGGGCTCAAAATATTCCTCAATGTATCTTTGTCTCATCTACTTTCCCCTCTTTTTATCCGCGCCGGTCTGTGTTCAACATTCAGGTAGCTTCCTCCACAAGACGCCGTGAAATTATGTGCTGCTGGGCCAATAGGTGGAAACATCTCCTCATGCTCAACTTCTAGTGCTGATGCCTCGCCGAACCCATAGGAGCTAGGAGCATAATTTCAGCATAAATTTTATTGGTATGACATTTTGGCCAGTGCGCATTAACGACGTGTCTTCAGGGACCGTCACTTTTGTGTGATGAAGGGCTTGTGGTCCTTACAGTGATCCTCAGAGCCTATGCTGTTGGACTTCCATTTTTCTTCTATTTGTTAGTAGTGAGAAGATTCAGAAAACTTTGAGAAATGCCAACATTCTTACCATCTTTAAAAAAGATAAATTGGAGTGGTGGAAAATTATCGTGGCATTGCCTTGCTATCTACAGCAAGGGAAAGTCTCGCCGTTATCATCTTAACCCCGACTATGCTTCCCAGCTGCTGACGAAATCTTGCCGGAACCTAGTGTGGTTTAAGACCATGCTTGAGGGAAAAACCAACATGATCTTCATTGCCACCAAATCAGGCAAATCTCGGGAGTAAAATCCAGGACCTGTACATGGCCTTCATCGATTTGACAAAGGCCTTAGACTGTCAATCGTAAAGCCTGTGGGAAGGGTGTGCCCGATTTGTCTGCCCTCCGCAACATTTATTAATCGAGTTCACATTCAGTAGAGAATGGAGGGGTGATTATAATCTCAGGGCATCCATTACTTGACTTCAGTACGCTGATGATCTGTCCCTCGTCACATCACACTGGGAATGCCTACAGTCACACTCATCGTATTTTTTTGCACAAGCTTACGACGCCTATGAACTCCATTCAGTATCAAGAAAACTAAACTAAAGTGCTCCTTCAGCCTGCTTCAGGCTTGCACATGACCACCAGAAATCACCATCAAAGGACAGACCTTGGAAGAGAGTTGCGGACTTGCTGTTACTCACGTAGCCCAACTTTACTCAAAATACAAAAATTTACAGTGAGATCCAGCACATGGCGAGGATCCATTGTGCAAGTGCTTCTTTGGGAAACTAGTCTGGCACATTTTCACAGACTGTGTCCTACGGAAGGACACCAGATCCAGGTCTATGAGACAATTGTTATTTCTACACTCCTTAAATGCAAAACATGGTGACCTATCAACAGCCTCAAGTCTGGATAAGGTAAAAACCAATGATCTTCCAGAAGATCCTTTGCACCAGAGTGGAAGATGCTGCAGTAACACGCACATTCACTGAAGCCAATGTCCTAACATGAAGCAATGATCCACACTCACCAACTCCGCTGGCCTGGACAATGGTGTGCAGATGCAAACTCTCACCTCCCAACAAGCCCTCTATTTAAGCTCACCCAAGTCAGAGATCCGTTGGTAGTTCAGAGGAATCCTACAAAGACCTAAGAAACTCAAGTGGATCACCACAAGCTGCGAGAAGCAGGGAATCAAAACTGAATCTAATGATGCACATCCTCCCCGGCAGTGGCCTGCTTTGAGGAGAAGCGCCTTGCCCTTGAAGTTGAAAAGAGAGAAAGAAGGAAGGAAAGAAAAAGAACTTTCTTCTAGCAAGCAGCTGACCCATCAGGAAATGTCTGTACCTACTGTGGGCAGGTCTATGGTTCCAGGATCAGACTCCTGAGTCGACTCAGGACCCATATGGAAATATGTGGTAGAGATCATCCTCAAATGGAGGGATCGCCGATGATGGTGATGCTGCTGCTCCAACCAATGAGGCTGGGGCCTACAGACAAAAGCCTCTTTCAATGTGCATCCCTGATTCATTCCCTGGGCACCATCCAGCCTGTGCACTGATTGAGTTGGAACCTTGGCGGAGGAGAAAGTTTTGGCAAAGTTTGGTATGAAATCATCCAGAAATGAAAGCTGGATGAGAAATGGTTGAGATGGACAAGGTGGCTGAGATGGCTACAACAACACTGCAACACTGCATGAGAAGGTGACTGTCTTTTTTTTGGAAAGTTTTCTAGTATTTTCTAGTATTCTGTCAGGACAGCATCTATCAAAAATAGCTTGGTGCACAAACGTCCCAGCTCCCTTATTTGTTTGTTCTCAGTGGTATCTAGTGCACAGGGCAGTTTGTAGATGGCAGACTGGTTATTTATGGAATAATTCTGAATGGGCCCAATCCTGAGTCCTTTATTCTGTTTCCACTCAGTCTGTACAAAGCAAACTCACATAACAGTCAATAGCTGCCTGCCTGAGTAAGGAACCCTGGGTTTGGCCCTGTGAGCGGGCCCTGCACCTCTATCCAGAGAAGACAGGGATATGTGACAAGAAAGGACGTAAACGTAAGGGCCATGGAAAGACTCATCCTCCTCTCCAACCTTCAGCACAGGAACGGGAACAGGTTAAAGGAGCCTTTGGACCAAGCTAGCCCCACCCCACTGTAACTGCAGCCAATGCCAGGCCTTGGGGCAGGGCAGGAGGGAGAGCCTGGCTCAGTTGAGGGCTGACTGGTGAAGAGGCAGAAGCGATCCACCTCCCTACCTTAGGAGAAGGGTCACTAGCCTGCGAGCCGAGGCAGTCACCAAAGGGTAAGCACTGTCTCTCCAGCCAAGGGGGGCTGTGGAGGAGACTAGGAGCCTCCAGCAACTGAGGTAACTGGGTCCCTAAAGCCCAGAGACATTGTGGGGTTCAGTCTCACCAAACTTACAGCTGCTCTACCTGAAGGAGCCTGGGATGAGAGGGCATCCAAGATCCACGAGAGGGCACCATGGGGTACAAGCCACTCAGAGAATGGTACTAGAAGGGTCATGCCCCAAACAAAAGGGACAGTGATAGGAAGTAACCCAGGGAAGTGGATTTAGATCTCTGCTGGGGGGCCCCCTATTCAGGGGTAGATGCATGCAGGGCCCTGGGCTGAGACCTGGTGGAGATCAAAGGCCTGGGTTTCCCTACCCCATTGCCTAAAAGACTGAGGCAAATTGACTTTGAAAACAAGGGGCTGGAGGTCAGGGGCATCAACCACTTGGCAGCCCAGCCCTTCAAGCAACCTATTACAAACCCAAACTTTATTCCCACTGCAAATGTACAGCTCCAGCTGAGATGCAGGTGCAGCATTACAGAAAGGTGCACAGAAGGGACTTTTGCTCTGCTGCCCCTTGGTTCTTGGGGAGCTCCCTCCTCCTGGTGAGGTTCAGAAGAGAGGGACTCTCTGCTGTGCACTTGCTAGGTGTGCAGCACAAGGCATTGCAGTTATTATTACCAGGTCAGGGAATTTACATTGGTGAAGGTCAATCTGTTTTATGCAGTTTCAAAGTCCTGACAATGAAGCTCATTTTTGTAAAGTTCCTGCCCAACCCATCTTTTTATTTTGTAGAAATACTAGGAAATTGCTGATAGAAGCACAGTCTGAATGAGTTCTCCCCTGACAGCTAGCTGGGAATGGGAAACACTTCAGGAGCAAACTGTATTTACATGAACACACCTCCTCTGCCTAGATATCCAGCAGATAGGGCGGGATGTAAATCACTGGGATGTAAACTTACCCCACACTAGCCTGCTGCACACTGAGTGTCTGTGTGCACCCTGCTACTGTGCACTAACATTTCCCTAGTGCTGTGAAACGGGAGTAAATCAAAGCGCACTAGGGAACTGTTAGTGTGAGGCAGCACGATCTACATGGACACTTGGTGCCTTGCAGGACAGTGGAGGGGAGATTTACAAGCCCAGCTTGACACAAACTGAATGTTCATGTAGATCTGCTCTCAGTCTCCCCCACCCCACCCTGGCTGCTTATTCCAGGCTCGTCACCCACTTAGTTTTAGACTCTCCCCACACTCTGGCTTCTTACCTGGTCAGTCTCTCCTCACCCACCCCCAGTTCCACCCCACTGGTTTCCAGTCCCAGACTCCTTCTCCAGTCAGTCCCAGTCTCCCCCAGCTCCCAGCCTCCTTGCTCAGCAAGTCACAGTTTCTATCCCCCCACTCTTGTTCTATTTACCCAGCCTAGCCAGTAATAGTCTTTTCCCTCTCCCTCCTCCCAGACCCAGTCTCCTTGCTCAGCCAGTTCCCATCTCCCCCTTTCTCTCCCAGACCCAGTTTCTCACTTCCCACCAGTATCCAGTCTCGGAATGTCGGTCTGTCCCTCAGCCACCCCACAGCCTCCTTGTCCCACTCTACTCTCCTCCTCTCATCCCAGTCTGATTCTTCTCCCTTCCACATTCAATTCAGGTGGTTTCCTTTCTGCACGGCCTGGGCCCAATAGGGGAAGACAGTCTCCCTTGGACAGAGTGCAGGGGGTGAACAGATGAGCCTGCACTCGGATTGTGATGCTGGCAGACCAGGTGCCAGCCCATGCCAAAGCCCCAGGTCTCATTGAATGCTTACAAATGTATAGCCTGGCCAATTCGCTTGTGTATTAGGGTTGGTCATTGTGATTATTAAATGTGTAAATATATAAGAGTGTTAAATCTTCAAGAAAACTCGTAGGATGTTATTTGCATTGTTCTCACTTATCTGTATCCTATTATAATACAATAGCAAACATTTACACAGTGTATAGCCCTGTAACTAAATAATCCATCAAAGGAGAAAGAAACCTTGTGGAATGGAAATGTAGAACTTTCACAGAAAATGCTAATTTCAAAGCAAATGGTCATTGTGTGTGATGATTGGAAACAAACACTCTAAATTCATTCCTCACTCTCTGTCAACCAAGAAGAGTCCATGTGGGTAATGACCCTTTCAGTTTGTTTTCTGTGAGAAGAAGCTGTAAGTCTGGATTCAGGGGAAGATCCTTCATCTCTGGACTATCTGAATTATAACAGGGTGAAATAAGTGAATGAAAAGATGGAGCTCCCCAGAGTTATTCAGAGTAGTCCTGAGATATTTTTGGGAAACTGGCAGACGACTACATTTTGGCTACAATTTTGAATTACAGACTGTGGCCACTGGGAGCTGTGGGTGACCATGCAAATGTAAACAAACTGTCTGGCGGCCCAGCAACTGATTACTCTTCTGGGCCACATGCGGTCTGCAGGCCGCAGGTTGCCCACCACTGGTCTAAGGGCACTGTCTGTGACTCATTGTAAGATTGTTATAGTAATCCAGGCACAGGTGCCAGCTTCCAATTGTCCCAGGGAGTGCTCAACTCCCGCTCAACCCACAGTCTCTTCCCCACTTCACCCCCTCCCCAATGCTACCCCCTGCACTGCTTTTTCTACTCTTCCCCCAAGCACGCCCCATCACTGCTCCTCCCCCTCCCTCTCAGTGCCTCCTGGATGCCACAGAACAGCTGACTGCGCTGGGTGGGAGGCACATGGAGGGAGAAGGAAGAGTTGATTGGCGGAGCCGCCGGCAGGTAGGAGTCGCTGCGGGGGTGGGGGGAGAGCGTGGCTGCTGGTGAGTGCTAAGCACCCACTAATTTTTTGCACAGAATTGGGGCCTAGGAATCCAGGAGTTCACATCTGATACTGGCCTGGTGAAATCTAATTATAGAACACACCACCAGTTTGCAGTGTCTGCCCTGTTTTCTGACAGTCTGCCCTGAGGCAGGCACTCACAGTCATGAGCCCGTCGAGACAGTGTGACACTGATCTCTTAGATGTCAGTTAGTCCCCCAAAGAAAGCTGACTGAAGGCTCGCAGGCTGGGTGGATAAAGAGCCAAGTAGCCCATCAGCCCAAATCCGATAAAGAAACACAGGAAGGATGCCCCTGGAGGGGAAAGAGAGAGGGGAACAGGGCTAGCTGAGCCCAGTCTCAGAAAGGCCTTAGGGGAGGGAAATCTTTCTTCTCCTCAGGTCCTGAGGTGAGGGCCAAAAACACACAGGATATTGTGCACAGACTGTTGCATGGGAACTGTAGTGCTACTTGTGAAGGGAACTCAAAATCAGCAGCAGAGTGAATGCACAACTAGTGGAGTCTAGGCTGTTTCTGTTGTTGCTAGAGAATTTACATCTGCGAGGGCCAGGCTGTTTTCCGCAGAATTTCAAAGCCCTGGCAACGAAGCTCATTTTAATAAAGTCCTACCCGTCAACTTTATGTTTTAACAATGCTAGGAAATTGCATATCACTCTGCCCCTTCACCTCCCCCATGTTCAGAGGATGTTGAGATTTTGCACAGAAACACTCACAATGCAGAGAGGGTTACAATTAAACACTTACCTTTAGCCCCCATGGCCAGGGGAGCTGCTAAAACTTTAGGAATTCTAAGAACAAATATTCTACTCTTCCTTGTTCTGTTTGCATAGGAATTTATTACTCCTACTAACTGTTAAAAAGAGAAGAGTTAAAAATAAAATTTATAATGGACCCATAGTTGTAACGTTAACTATGGAGTCACAGGAAATTCCTCCATAATACGATATCCTTGTGCTGGGTAAGGGTGCGATATTCTTTTGGCTGAGCCCTCTATGCTACACCAGATCTACAGGGTATCACAGAGTCGAGATGATCAACCCACTGCCTGGTCACCCTATGACGGTGGGAAAGGGGCTCCATAAACACCCTTCCCTCTGTGCATCTTCCAAGCTACTTTGGCTGGGTGCCTGAGTCTGGATTTTAGCTGAAGGGTAAAAATGTCAGATGTGCCTCAGTGACTTAGGAGCCTATGTGTCATTTTCAAAGATGACTCAGGGCAGATTTTAAAGGACATTCAGGCACCTAGGAGTGCAGACAGGCAACTACTGGGACTTTCCAAATCTCCTGGGAGTTCAGCACCAGGCACATCTGAAAATCCCACTGAGCACCTATCTGCATTTATAAACACCTACGTATCTTTTAACATCTGGCCCTTGGGCACTTAGGAACCAAAGTCTCATTGAAAGTCAAAGCAAATTGGGCACCAAACTCCCATCAGCCTCTTTGGTAATCCCAATGTAAATTCATATACATTTTTTTGAACAGAAGTTAATGGTTATAAACAACCAGAGAGAATATTTGCAAACAGGCAAATTCACTAAATCAGTGATTTTCATGAAATGTTTCTATGACCATGACTAAGTTTCCCAAATATTTTCCCCCAAAAGTGGCAACTGGCAGCCTCAGTCCCAGGGCCCTCTGGGGCAGACAGCACCAGCATCACTACTGCCCTGACGAACGACTGCATCAACAAGAAAACTTCCACCCTGAAGAGCAGGGCCTGCTCTGGGCACCAGAACTCCAAGCATGTGCTTGAGGCAGCACTTTCTAAGGGATGGCACTCCAGACCCCTCCACTTCCCTTTTTTTTTTTTTTGTTTGGGGCACAAAAATCTGGGAGCCGGCTCTGAACCAAGATGTTTCCTCTCAGCTGAGGCTTTCAGGCTGAGCTGGAACTGACACTGCCGTTCTGTCTGCAGTCGCCAGAAGGCGCTCACAGCAACCTGATCGCACAGGCTGGACTGCAGTTCAGGCTGCCTTGCCGCTGGGGAGCCTGAGCATCATCCCCTGGAGCTGAGCCCGGGCTGGGGAAGCGAGAGGGGCTCAGCTCCGGGCCCGGGCTCTCCAGAGGCAGGGCAGCCTGAACTGCAATCCAGCCTGGGTGTGAGGAGCCGGAGAGGGAGGGAAGTGGGGCCCAGGATTCAGGGAGGGAGGAGGGGTCCTGCTGCCACCATCCCTTCCGCTCTGAGTCTCCCCAGGGTGACGTGGCATTTCCCAGCGGGAGTGGGCTGTGCAGGGCGCCGCCGGGCTGGGCAGGAGGCGCAGATCCCGGCTCGCGTGCTGACAGGATGAGTGACTGGGCAGCCCGAGCTGCCAGGGAGCCTCCACCACCCTCTCCTGCTCCCGGACCCAGCTCGCCGTGCACCTCCCCCACCTCAGC
The DNA here is from genome assembly GCF_003597395.2 of Chelonoidis abingdonii. Lineage (NCBI taxonomy): Eukaryota > Metazoa > Chordata > Testudines > Testudinidae > Chelonoidis > Chelonoidis abingdonii. The sequence goes on from NW_027426103.1 coordinate 26,698, forward strand.
CCCCCGCTGCCTGCCCTGGGCAGGAAGAAGCAGAACCCGGCTCTGAGTGTGGCAGCAGAGATACTGCCCCCTGGGAGACTCCCACGGCTATTGCACCTGGGGTTCAGTGTCCATCCTTTTGGGTCTGCCTACACAGGGCTGGAGATGCAGCTGTCAGTGCCTGCCTCTCTCAGCCTTTGCACCCTCCATCAAGCTCCCAGCTTCTTCACTTGTACCTCCCACCATTGCTCCTTCCCCTTGTACTCTCCCTTCACCTGTGCCACTCCCCTTGTACCCTCCTGTTATAGTATTCTATCCCCAGTCTGAACCTTAGAGTCCAAAAAATGAGGTATTAGCATGAATTCCTCTAAGCTTAATTACCAGTTTAGATCTGACAAGCTGCCACCAATCAGGACTTTGAGTGCCTGATAAACTCTGGTCTCCCCAAAACCTTCCCTGGGGACCCCAAGACTCAAATTCCTTGAGTCTTACAACAAAGGGGAATAAACCATTTCCCTTCCCCCTCCTTTCTTCCTCCCAGACCTTTCCCACCCTGGGTACACCAGGAGATCACCGTGATTCAAACTCCTTGAATCACAACACAGAGAAATCAGGGTTTTTTTCCCCCTTCCCTCCCCCTCCCAGGCTTTTCCTCCCTGGGTTATCCTGGATTGATAGACAGATTCAAGCTCCGTGAATCTAAAACACAGAGGAAATTCACCTTTCCTCCCCCACTCCTCCTTTCCTTCTCCCACAACTTCCCTGGTGAGTACAGACTCATACCTCAGCCTTAAACCGAGGAAAAAAATCAATTAGGTATTTTAAAAGAAAAAGCTTTTAATAAAAGACAGAAAAAGTAAAAATAATCACTGTAAATTTAAGATGGAATATTACAGGGTCTTTCAGTTTACAGAAAATGGAGAAAAAGCCTCCTCCAGCAGAAATACAATTTAAAAATACTTTCAGCGAAATACACATTAAAACTTTACCAGTCAGATACACAGTTGCAAATACAGAAACAATTAAAAGACTATAACCACCTTTCTACTCAATACTCACTATTTTGGATATATAAGAGACTGTAGCAGGGAGATTGGCAAGAAACCTGGTTGCCCATCCAGTCCCTTTCAGGACTCAGAGAGAACAAAGCAAAACCCAAAAAACACAAACAAAGGCTTCCCTCCACCGAGATTTGAAAGTATCTTGTTCCCTGATTGGTTCTCTGGTCAGGTGTTGTTTGTTAACCCTTTCCAGGTGAAAGAGACATTAACCCTTAGCTAACTGTTTATGACACCTCCCCCAGCCCTCTCCTCCCGCACTTCCCCCTTCCCCTGCACCTCTTCTCCCGCAACCCTCCTGATACCTTCTCTCCTCCTCCACCCTCCTCCGTGAGTACATCACACCCAGCTTCTCTGCCAGTGTAGAGCCCCCAAGCGCCCTCACACCCTCTCCTCTGCCTGAACCCTCTTTACTAGTTCCCCATCCCTTTCCGGGTACAAGGTTTAAGGGTTAGTCCCTATGCCTTCCATATGCATTTGGAGCACTAAAGTTGAGATTTCGGGGGATACGGGAGTGAGATTTATACTAAAGTGAAATAAAAATAGGAGAAACAGTTTGATCCTCACTGCAAGTATAAATGGGGATTGCAGTGGTGAAGGAGGTGGTCACGTTCGGCGGGGGGACAGGGATGGGGCAGCAGGGAGTGTGGGTGGGGGAGGGTACTGGTGTGGGGCGGGAGAGCCCAGGGCTGGGGTAGGGGGCAGCCAACATTTTTTTTGCTTGGGATGGCAAAAAACCTAGAGCCAGCCCTGCTGCAAAGCAGGCAAACTCCTGGCTGGCTCAGCGAATTCTCCCAGATAAGCCTCCACTCCGGCCACAGGTCCCACAAATGGGCTGAGACCCTCCAAACACTGACCCACATTCAGAAAACAAACTGTAAAATGGGAACCATTCCAAGGGAAAGGAAAGGCCTGGCACTGGAGCATCTGCACACAAGAAAACGAAAACACTTCCCACTCACAGAGGAGGGGCCTCAGTGGCCAGTGCCCTGCAAACACTGAACTTTCTCTCCAGTCAGAAAAAACCCCACACTTGTTACTTTGTACAACCCCTTTGCCCCCTCTCACAACCCCTTCACCCATACTCACAGAGTGCCAGCTAACACTGTCCTTTCACCATCATTAAACACACAGACTGCTTTCATCTCCCACCTCACTGCTGCGATTCCCATGGCAAGAAGATGCCTGTGCTCTGCCAGTGACACGCCCCACAGAACACAGCATTGAAAGAAGGTATATGGGATTCCCCAGGGTAGACAGGCACCTCTTCCCTTTGATCACATGGGAGGGCTTAGAGCCAGACCTCCTCATATCACAGTCAGCTCTGCCAAAATGCTCCCACTCATCACCTCCACAAATCAGCACAGCTATAGCTTACACAGCGACTGCAACTGGAGTACATGTGAATAATTCTCAGTGCCAGTGGTTAGTTCCAGCAACAGGGGGCAGAGTTAAGGCTGCCTTGGCATTTACCATAACTGTGTATTGCCTGGTTTCCAGCGGTTTGAGTTGGCCCAATTCGATGTCCTAGAAGGGCACGAGATACCTCTGGGCAACATGCACTCTGTGTAAATGAAGCTTTCTGTCAGTGAATTTTAACTTAACTCCACAGTCTCTGACATGCGGAGCTGTCTGTGCACAGGCAGTAAGGAGAATCTGGCCTTCATTGCAGTGAATGAACAATGGCCTCCTGTTTTGGGTGGGACTCGTAGAGCACCAATGACAATTAATAGGTCACCAGTGTGAGACATTTTTAACTCTAGCAGTGACTGCCGGGCTATGTGCACACAGAGGGCTCAGGTCTCCATAGCGCTGGGTGTAGGCAGTTGCACTGGTGTAAAGTGAGCCTTTACCATCACCACTAGTGCACTGCACCCATTTGCCACCTCTGAGGTGATTGTTGGCTGAGTGAAGTTGTCGTAACTGCAACTAGACCCGCTGGCTCGGTGAGACAAGAGGCAGGCTCCAAAAGAGAATTTGGACAGTGGCTCAGCAAGAAAGGGAGTGATCAGCAAAATCTATATTGTGCATATTCTCCAGTGCAAGCCTGGGCAAATTTGGTGTAAGTGGCTGTTGTACGTGCAGAGCTGGTGAACAGGGACCCTACTCAATCACAGCATTTAACAAGGCCATGCTCTGTGCTGGCCTCTCTGCTGTTCTCCCCTGGGGCATGTCCATTGTCATGCTCCCCTCCTGGTAGTGTCCTGTAGGTACAAGATTGCTGCCTGGCATGCAGACGATGGGAATTGTGATGTGTTTGCATTGGTGCAATATGGATAATTGGCCATAATCGGTAGGAGGAGGACAATGGATCGAGCAGTGACAGGAGTCTAGGATAATAGCTGGCCTTTGAAGAGACATGGGAGCTCATCTGCGAATGAGAGACAAAGAGAGAGAGAGAAAGAAAGAAGAAACCAAGATGGCTCCACAGCAGCATAGCTGATGTGGCCCAATATGGAGAGGGGTTACAGTTGGGGCGTGCTGGAGGGGATATTTGAGGGGTCTTGGTGGGGTGGATGTGTCCTGGGAGTAAGCATTTGGGGGATGCCAGAGGGGGTACCTGGAGCCTCACTCTTGAGGTGGGGGTCAGTGTCACATTTCCTGCCAGCTGATGCATATCTGGTAAGCAAAACCAGCCCATCAGTCAAGGTCTCCCTGAGGGCTTCTCTCCCTTCCCTGGGCTGGGAGCTGAGCCCTGGCCCTCTCACCACTCCTGGTCGAGTTCTGAGGCCCTGTGGTGGGGCAGGTGGTGAGGTCAACAGGTGCTTGGTGGTTCCACTTACTTGGTGGGCTAGGCTGGGATGAGGTTAGCAGGACGTGGCAGATGCGGATGTCCTGGGGAGGGACCAATCGGGGCATGGAGATGGCTTTTTCTGAGCTGCAACATCTGGAAAAATCCTGGACAGTTTCTCTTATTTGGAAAATCCACTCGGACAGAGGTCAGGAAACAAAAAAAGAGTTTATGTCCAGGAAAACCAGACGTATGGTAACCCTAACCATAGGACTTCCTGATACTGTGTTCCAGTTGACTAATAAACCCTGCTGTGTTTTGAAAAGGATGCCTGGAGTCACTGCAGATACTTGCTGAGGTGCACTGGTCCCTGATGAGTGTAAGTCTCTGAGCAGGGGTCTGTTTCAGTTGGACTCACTGGGCAGAGCTCGCGGTGTGAAACAGGCGTGCTGGAGCACAGAGACTCTGTCTTGGAGGCATTGAGGCCACGTGACCTACCTTAAGGAAGAGAGTGACTGACTGGGGACTGGCACACTGAAGGCATTACTTCAAGGGACTGTTTCAAAGCTGGGGCATAGCACAGATCCTGTAGATCTGTGACACCTGACAAGGCCCAAGTTTGGTGCCAATATGTGATAAAGACTCAAAATGAAGGACACACACTGAGCATTCATGCAAGAATCTTGAAGTGCTGAGGAATCTTTTCCTTTAGCGTAAATGGCTCTGTAACGTCAGGGCAACAATTCTTTATTTCTGAGGTAAATAATTTTCAATACTAAACGTGAAGGGACACAATTTATGTGGCTCATTGGTGACTTTGGTACCAAGATGAGTTACATCATCAAAACCAGGTAACTGGAGTTGGATGGCTGGAGTGAGGGTTTCTCAGACTGGTAAGTTTCTACTTTGCACTTATTTGGGATTTGCCTTGGAAACTGCTTGTGCCTACTTCCCAGGCAGCCAGTCGAGTTCCTTTGCACCCTCTGGATACTCTCCAAATCCCCCAAGCAGCAGGGAACAGCCCAAAAGTTCAGGATTTACAATCCCAGGCAGAGACTACCTATACCTGCTGATAGTGCGGGGGGCACAATTTAAATTTTCAGCCACCCTTGGAACACCTCTAGTCGTGCCCCATCCTGCAGACAGGCCCCACTCCCTGTTACCCTCAGCCTCCCCTCCTGGAAAGCAGCAGCCTCCTCCCTGCAGCTCCTATCTATTCCTTCTGCTTCTCCCCGTGGGGCAAAGCTTGCAGCTCACAAGTTCCAGCAGCTGCCACGCAGGGAGTGGGGCCAGGCCACACTATGTGACCGAGCAGGGCTGGGAAACCAAGGCAGAAATCACACAAACACACACACACACGCCTACCAGGGAATAGGGGTGTGGCTGATAGGCTCCTGCTTTTGGCTCCTCCCATTACGCAAATGAGCTCCTCTCTGCGATTGTGCATTTCTGGTACAGAAACAGTGGCAATAAGGACGGTGCAGCTCATTCAGTTACACCAGGAGCAGTTGAGAGACTGCAGCTGCAGGACTCACTTTATGTGGGAAACCTAGAATCAAGCCGAGAAAGAGACTCTTGGCCCTGGTAGCTCCTTGCACCACTGCTGAACCTGGCAGAGGGACTGAGAGGGGAACCAGTGTGTAACCCATTCCTGTTGGGTGTGGTGCTCTATCTCCCTCTAGTAGCACCTAGGTGAGTTTGATACAGTTTTGGTTAATAGGCTGGTAATTTTTTAGCTCATGCAGTAGGGGCCCATAGCATTAAGCTTTAGTGGTCCCAGGTTTGATCCTGCCCACTGATGACCAGGGTCTGTCAGTGTTACAAACGCACCTCCATGTACTGGGGGTTACTCCTGTTTAGGAGGCCCCCTGTACCGGTGTGAGACTCACCCCTGCAGCACCTCCTGCTGGTGTCCTGGGAATTAGCTCATTTTCCAGCCTTGGGGCACCCTCTGCAGGCCAATATCCCACTGCTGCTTGGCTCTGTGTCCCTCCCAGGACTCCAGTGCCTCATTAACTGGGATGCTGCCCCCTGGCAGTACACTCCTCAGTCTCAGTGTCTCCCCTCCCCAGGGAACCCCTGCCCCCTATCGCCACCTTGTCTCACTCATAGGCTACCACCAGTCACCAGCTAGCCCCGTTCCCTGGGGTCAGACTGCAGTATAAGCCACTCATCACAGGCAAGGGGGGTTTGCACCTGCTGCCTTTCTGTGCAACTAAGTACCTCTGTGGGGCCTTGAACTAGGCCATGCAACCTGGGGAGTTGCCAGCCTGGAGCTCCCTAGCCCCTGTGACCTTTCCCCAGCCCTGCCTTACTCTAGGCACCTTGAGCTTCCCAGCAGCCAGGCTTGTGCCTGTCCCCCGTCCCCTCTGAAAGCAGAGAGAGACTGACTGCTCCCTGGGCCACTGCCCTCTTCTAAGGGCCAGCTGCAGCCTGACTGGGGCATGGCCCAGCTGTGGCTACTTCCCCAATCAGCCCAGGTTTTCTCCTACCACAGCCCTCTCCCAGGGCTGTTTTAAGCCCTTCAGGGCAGGAGCAGGGTTTCTGCCCCATTACACCCCCACTGCACAAGAGAGATTTCTGAGGGAAGGGGCGGGGCTTATGGTGACTGTGGCTCCTTTGTGCTGACACAGCTGGGGCTGAGAGGGCACAGAGCTGGGGTGAACTTCCCCCCGCCCAATTCTGGAGATCCTACAATGAGGATAGTGAGTGAGTGGCAGGGTATGAGAGGGAGACGCACAGAGCAGTGACCCCAGTGCTCAGATGTGACCTCACCAATGGGGGTGATAAGTGACTAGCAGAGAGGTGCAAACTGAGCTAATCAGAACAAAGAGGCATTACCACTGTTCAGCCAGCTGTAGCGATCCATGTTCCCACCCTGAGTATTACCTGTCAGGGGTTGTTTCTATCAGTGCATTAGTCAATCTGTGCAAGCCCCTGTGCCCAGGCATTTTTCTTGCACAAGCTTTGATAAAGCCAGGTTATGCAAACACATTTATTTCCCAAATGCAGACAGCAAAGGGATCCAGGTGTATCACAGTGACATTGCGCTGGGCGGTAAATCTAGCCCACCCTGCATGGGAAGGCAGCCAGTGGGCTGTGGAGCAAAGAGCTACTCACCATGTGGGAGTTTCCTGCCTGACCCTGCAGGGGATTCAGGGAAGGAGGGAGCAGTGTGGCGCAATGTAGCCAGTTTTTGCCCCCTGCACCTGCCCCAGCTGTTTTGGCCCCTCCCCCTTGCCATGGTCAGACTCAGGGCTCCTCCCCTGCTACCTCAGGGAACTCTGGGGAAAACTCCACAGCACTCGACCCCAGGCTCCATCTCGAGCAGCCACAGGCAGGGTCACAGCTGCTGCTGCTGCCGCTGCCCCAGGGAGACACTGGGCTGCTGTACCCAGGCATGTACCAGCACAGACCTGCTAATGGGGTCACTCACCCCACAACAACTGCCCCAGCTGCCCCTGCTAGAGGTGCAGGGGATAGCACAGCCTGCTCATCCCCAGTCTGCCCAGGGGAGCTCAGGGAGAGACTGGTCAGCTCCACCCTGACCACAATGCAGGGCACAGTCCAGTTCTGAGTCACCAGGAATGTCACACATGGGTTCAGTCCCTTCTCCCTCATGGGGAGTTTCCTATGGGGGCAGGTTGGCTGAGTTCTTACCTGAGCAGATCACTCCAGTGTCATAAGAATGAGGGCACTGTGCTGCACCCCATCCTCTATGTCTGCAGTCCCAGAGAGCTGGCTCATCACCACCACAATCAACTAGATACAGCCAAGTCGGTCCAGATCCTTCTCCAAAATGAGCCCTGGCAGGGGCACTGACAGCAGATCCACATCTCAGCTGCTTACAAACCACCTCAGCATCTTCCATGTCCCATTCGTTATCACACACCGTCCCCCACTGATCCTGGTGTTTAACCTCCACTCTCCCAGCACAGGGGCTGCCTCCATCCGTCAGCCTCAGCTCATCAGCACCTTCAAAGAGAGATACAGAGCAGGTCAGAGCGAGCAGAGAGCCCCCTCCCCAGCATTATCAAAGCAGAGTCCGTGCCTGGCAGCAGGGGATCCATGCCCAGAGCTAGGAGAATGGGACATGCCCAGAGCTGCCTCATGTCGCCAACTTCTCACATCTCAGGGCTTCCCGCTCCGGTCTGTCAGTGCTGCAGCTCTCACCATTTTATTCCCACTCTGGTGATTTGGGGTGTTTTTACGGGTCTCATGAGAACACAATGAAAGGCGCCAACTCACAGAGTTTCCCTTATTCCAAAAGGCGCCATCTCCTGTCACTGTCACTGGGGCTGAAGCCAGCGAGATGCCACCATCTCCCTACAGCCTGTCGGCGTGTGGGAGTGAGGCCGCCCTGAATAAAGCTGGCTTCCATCTCCCTCTGTTTTCAATGAGACTGAAGCCCACAGGGAACGTGGCTTCCCCTGAATGGCTCAAGGGACTGGACAGGACTCAGGGACTGTGATGAGCAGCAGGCACCCTGTGCAAGAAGGAGGGGAAGACTGAGGGGAGAAGGGCACTAGGGGGCATAAGGCAGATTCAGGAGTTTTTAGGGAATGGGGTGCAGGTGCTGTGTGGGCAGAAAGGAGGAATGGAAAGTGCAGGGTGGGGGGTCTGGAGCAGGTGACCAGGGGAAAAGACGGTTACTCACCTTTGTAACTGTTGTTCTTCGAGATGCGTTGCTCATATCCATTACAAGTAGGTGTGCTTACAGAAAGGTCTCGTGCGGTCAATGTAGAATGCTAGTGCTCTACGTACGTCCAGCGAGTGTAATTGCTGCTGTCTACGGGATGCGTGAGGTTTAGGAAAAAAGACCGGGAGGAATATGTCTTGTTTGAGGTGAAAGGATGAAACCACCTTGGGAAGGAAGGCCGGATGCGGGCGCAGCTGCACCTTGTCCTTGTGGAATAGTGTGTAAGGTGGGTCCACCATGAGAGCGCGAAGCTCCGAAGCTCTCCTAGCCGATGTAATGGCTACAAGGAACGCCACCTTCCACGATAAGTACAGGAGAAAGCAGGTTGCCAAGGGTTTGAACGGAGGGGCCATTAGTCTTGACAGAACCAAATTGAGGTCCCAGGAAGGGGCGGGGCAGCGGACCTGGGGAAAAAGGCGCTCCAGCCCTTTGAGGAACCTCGAGTTTGCTATTTGCAAATGGGTAAACCAAACCCCGTCGTGTTACGGTGACATTATAGCTGATGTGAATGGTTGATATCAGTGTGAAGGTCTCTGTAACTCACCTCTGAACAGTAACAGAAGTTCTGTGTGCGAGTGTGAACCATGCTGCATGAAGTAGCTCAGTTGCTGTCAAACTATTTCCCAGCCACCCTTCGTCTGTCAGAGGAACTGAACCAGGAGGAGAGAGCGAAGGCAGTGCTGGGCAATGAGCGGCAGTTCCATCTCAGGGTGAGGGGAGGTAAGCGGCAGTCTCCAGCTGAGCAGCCAGGAAGAGTCATGAAGTTTTGGTGCACTAAAGGGTGATTTTTCAGCCTGGGATTCTCACCCCCACCCTGGCAGAGGAGTGGGGAGTGGGGGGCAGGTTCTAAAGTCCACAGACAGACTGAGTAACATGACTGGATGTTTTTTATAACCTTGTAATTTTTGTTCTGTGGCGCTTGGCATTACAGCCTTGTGCTCTCTACCGGAGCTTCCTCTCCCCACCTGCCCCACACATTTCCCTCTTCCAAATTTCTCTCTTCCCATCTGCCTCCCCTGGGCTCTTCACCCCTTTCTACCTGGCCTCTCTGCCCTGCATGTACAGGCTGCTCCTTCCCCAGATGAGGAGCAGACTCTGCCCCCACTCCCTGAAAGCTACTTTTCTCCTAGTAGCTCTGAATTCCACTCCCTTCCCCCAGTTGTCTCTACAGCTGTTTGCATTTCTGGGGGTTGTGGAGAAGCAAAGCTGCTGCTGGGAGAGAGGCAGTTCACAGGAACTGTGAGGAGGGGCCACTGCCTGCCACACAGTCCTTGGATATTGCCTAGGAGAACTTTTCCCCAGGACAGGGTGCGAAGATCCAGGACTGTCCCTGAGACTGGGAGTAAGTACGGGCATCGTTACAATGCCCATGAGTTACGGCTACATACAGAGTTCCACTGTGATCCCTGGAAAAGGCTGATTGCAGCAGTGGATGGCTGAGCTGGCGACATCATGTTTATGGAGCCCTCATGGAGCTCAGCGACAATACAGTGCACAACAGTACGTGGTCAGAACATGCTGCTCCTTTAATGCCAAGCAAATATAAAATGCGACTTTGGTGCAATCCACAGAGTCATTTTTTCAGGTACGGCTCCCTTCAGTGCAGTCCCACAGGCAAGCCATGGGGCACGATCTGCACTATGAAAAACAGGACCTTTTTTAAAGTGGAGTTAACTCAGTGATGTTCAGTCATGGCAGGACCCTAGGCTGTAACACTGCTCTAGCTAAGTGCACACACGGTTCTGTTTCCCCGCACACAGTAGAAACTAAGAACAGCCGGCAGTTTCCTTGTTCAGAAATCCCCCAGCCTGCCCCTCCAGTGAGCTCCAACTGGTTTTGTTTCTTTTCTTCTTCCAAGACCCTGGTCACAGCTCCTTCTCCTGGCTTCTCTGTCCAACATACACAGTCTGATGCCAGTATCTTAACTCCTGCCTTGGCAACAGTGGAACCCCCTGGCTTAGCTCTGCCTTGACCACATGCCCAGTGCCTTTGGCAGTAGTCCCCACTGTCTGCAGATATTTTTACTCCATAAAGGATTTTGATTGCTCCATCTTTTGAGCCTAAAAGACAGTTCTCACCCTGCCAGTGGCTTTCATGAGGTCTGTGATTGTCGTAGGACCAAAGATTCCTGGATGGCAGCCATCAGCACCTTTCAGGACAACAATCATATTTTCCTATCATATGCTGGCTCCACTTCTGTGACCCAACTTGGAATAATGACCCCACCCAGCACTCTGAACGTTGGGGAAGTTCAGATCTGGGTCTGGGAGTGAAACCTGCAGCTTTGATCCACCTCTGATATTTTCTCATTCGTTTGCCTTGACCCCACATCATTTTACAAATTTATTTTCCTGCACAATGTAAAGAGGTCAGTAATTGTGAAACATGATCTTCCGGCAAAGACTGACCTGGCGTCTACTCAGGGAGGAGAATGAGGGCGCTGAGGGAAATGGAAAAGTAGCTACCCGGTGATATCCCCTATATTGTAAATTCCCCCATGTCACTGTGTCTGTGTCATATGAAGCAAACTCAAATTTCTCATAGAAAATAAAAGAATATCAAAGGAATGATGCACATTTCCTCATCAATCCAACAAAAATACATTGGTCTGAGTATGTGTTTGGCATCACTATATGACGCTATCCCACAAATAACTGGAGAATATTTTATGCTCCCCACATCACTGTGTCTGCATCATGTGAAGCAGTCAAATTTCCCATGGAAAATAGGAAATATTCAGGGGATATAAACATTTGCTCATAAATCCAACAAAAATACACTGAGCTGAACATGTGCTTGGCATCACTGCATGACATCTCACAATCGTGCAGTAATTTATCCCTCATGTGATAAGAATTGTCCATCCTCTACAATGTCTGTCTGATTGCCCAGAAGTCACCATCGAACTTCCTGCTTTTTGGTAATGTACAGCTGTGTCATGGGCTCTAACCTTAGCACATTGTATTTGAACTTCTTTGGAATCTGAAATATAAACTTCAAGTAACCTGCTAGACTGTTTGGTTTTATCAGGATTTTCTGGGTACCAGCCCCCTACTCACCACAGTTACTGAGCTGTGAAATATACATAGAGCAAGTTTTATTCTAAGACAATAATTTAGACCAGGGGTCGGCAACCTATGGCATGTGATTTTTAATGGCACGCCGAGGTCCCACTCAGCCCACTGCTGACCTAGATGGACAGAACCTGAGCTGGCATCGGGCTGAGTGGGGCCAGCGGCTGGAATCCCGGCTGGCAGGAGCCGGAGGATGGAACTCCAGACCGGCAGTGGGCTGAGCCGCTCAGCCCGCTGCCACTCTGGGGTCCCGGCTGCTGGCCCCGCTCAGCCCGCCACTGCTCTGGGTTTTTGGCTGCCGGCTCCTTGCCAGCGGGGTCCTGGCCACCAGGACCACGGCTGGCAAGGGCCCAGGCAGCGGAACCTAGACGTGAAAGTAAGGCGGAGCATGCACACTCGAAGCCAGACGATGCTGCGGCGCTCTGCTGCAGCTGGAGGCACAGCGTGTGGCGTGCTCCCAGTTGGGGTCCAGCTGGCTGCCAGAACTCTCCTGCAAGCTGGTGCTGGTGGCCCCGTGCACCAGATTAAGCAGCAGGTAGTCAGGCAAGTGAAAGGGGCCAGCGGGAGGTGCGGTGGAGGTGTCGCATCCCAGCCTGTCTTGCTGCCCCTTTCTCGCCACTGTGCCTGGATACTAGGGCACTGCAGGTAGATGCCGTCTCTCTGTGACATGCAGAGCTGTGGCTCCCAGGGGGGAAAAGGAAAGGAGCGGCAGGCCAGAGGTCTTCTGCCACTGCCCCCCATTTGCCTGCAGATGCAGTGTCCCCACACAGCTGGCCCACAGCTCCCTTGGCAGGAACAGGAACAGTGTGGGGGCAGGACCCATCCAGGTAAACCTGCCTGCAACCGGAATATCTGTCCCAGCGCCAGCCCAAATCCCCTGCCCCCAGGACATTCCCCTGTACACACACACTCAACCCTCTCTCCTGAGCCCCTCATTCCACCAGCCCCTGACTCCTGCACCACCCCCATGCTCCCAGCCCTGACTCCTGCATCATCACATCCTCACCCCCTGCCTGAGCCCCTCGCACCCCAACCCCCTGCCCTGAGTGCTCTCACACACACCAGACATCCCCAGCCCCGAGCGCCTCCCCCCAAGGGGGGTTGCAATAAGACAGTACCTGTAAGAAATTTAAGTTACTTTCACCCCTGCTGGAACCCCAGACCAGCGGCAGATTGAGTGGAGCTGGAGGGCTGGCTGTGGCTCATCTCGCTGCTGGTCTGGGGTTCCGGTGCCCGGCCCTGCTCAGCCCACTGCCAACCTGGGGTACTGGCAGCCAGCCTGGGGTACTGGCAGCCAGCCCAGGCTCTGCTTCTGGCCTCAACCCAGCACTCTTCAGTCACCCCCTGCTGTAGCCCGCATTGGAAAACTCAGCAAGGAAAAGCGAGGGCAAGGATCCCAGTAAACTGATAAGATCTGCATTTTAATTGTATTTTAAATGAAGCTTCTTAAATGTTTTAAAAAACTTTTTACTTTAAATACAACAATAGTTTTTCATATAATATAGATTTTATAAAAAGAGACCTTCTAAAAACGTGAAAATGTATTACCGGCACGCAAAACCTTAAATTAGAATGAACTTGGCACACCACTTCTGAAAGGTTGCCAACCACTGACTTAGACTGACATTTTATCTGATTATCAGCTTCAGGTCAGTTTCTCAGGCTGGTGCAGCAGCACATTGGGGTCCCATGAACCAGCTACTGCTATGGAGTTAACTGCCCTGCCATCACATGGATCATTATCATGCTGCTAACACCAGCCCAACAGGTTCCAGTCACTGTATATTTGAATCATATCTGGGACCCACATTCAATTTAATCCTAAATTTAATCAGTTTTGGAATCTTTGGGCCAGATCCACTCCCTAAGATGCACCAGCACTCGCTGATATACCCCATGGTCTGCCCCTCTTCAAGCCCCCCAGTGCTATTAAGTCTGCTAGAGCTGGACACTGCATGGCAAAGAACCTGCAACACCCCCTGTGCTGGAGGAATGAGAGCATCCCTGAAACTGGGCAGGGGCGGCCTTGAGGAATGGAACCAATTTGGCCATGAGAGCGCGCTAACACAGCAACTCTGCCATGTAGCTTGTGCTGGTCAGGCTTCTCTAGTCTCCAAACTAGGATTCAAAGTTCTCTGCTCCAGTTTTTTCCCTGGAAACCCTGGGGGAGGGAGGCAGGGATCCTGCAGGATAAATCCTGGAAGAGTTTCCGGTACTCCATGGGCACAGGGCATTGCACACTGCAACCCAGCACATGCACACGCCCCTTCACTGGGAGGAATCAGCTCTGGGTTTATTTGGTAAATGCTGCTCACTTCAAAATTACAAAACTTCTACTGGCTTCAGTGAGTGAATGGGGAGTGAGGGAGCCACAACTTAGCCCTTGGAGCTGTTGGATTCTGGACCAAACAGACATTTCTGTTGGATCCCAAATTATTGATGTATTTATTGGGATTTAAAACACTAAAGCGATTCCCAGCCAAGACAGTTGGCACCTGGACGACATTGATAACACACCCAAATCCCTGCAGCATCAAGTGACGATTTTAACAGGAACTCAGCCAGCCAGCCACCTACAGAAACTCCTTTCCACCAATTTCTCATTATGTGACGCATGGCCTGGGTCCTTCCCACCCCCAACCCCACCCCAACCGTCTTTTGCTGTGTGCCCAGAAGGTCACCAGATTTGGGCTATTTTGGCCCAATCAGGGCAATAAGTTTCAGAGTCCTGGAGGCCTCATGAAGAGCACTCTGCCAGCCACCCCTCTCCTTTATAAAAAGGGGAACCTGCTCAGGTGGTCTCTGCTAAGCATAGCTGTGCCAGTACAGCACAGGGAGAGAGGTGATCCCTCAGAAAGGTCAGCCCCAGGCCATTAAGGACTTTATAAATTCTAACCGACACTTTAACCTACACCCAGAGCAGGGCAGCCAGTGCAGACCCTCAGCACATCTGTAACATGCTTTCAGCAACATACGCTGATCAGTGAGTTGCTGCCATTTGCACCAGCTCCATTCTCTGAATGGTTCTAAGGTGCAGCCTCACATTAGAGTCATTTGAATAATCCAATATCAAGGTAACAAAAGCCTCAACAACAGTGGCAAGGTCCAATCCAGAAAGGAAAAGTCACAAACTCCTAGCCACGCACGGATGCTAAAAAGCTGACTGTAAAAGTTACCACCCTACTTCCAGTTAACCCAGTTCCCCTGGTGAAACACAGAGGAGACTTACCTGTGATGTCCTGAATTATGAGGAGAAGAAGCCACAGCACCAGAGTGGAGAGATGTCCCTTCATTGCCAGCCTGACTTGCTGTCTCCTCCTCTCACTGCACTGGCTACACCAAAGCACCTGTCAGGGCTCCTCTATGTCTGACAAGTGACAACAAAGCAGTTGAAGGGAAATATATAGATTCAGAGGCTGGCATCAGCTGCGTGAAGGAACCAATAGAAAACACATCTGCCTTTTTAGTTCTTATCAGTGGTTTTATCTGTGACTTTATGCAGCTAAAACAGCCAATAAAACTTGAAAGCAACAAAAATCACCATATATGAGTGATGAGCCCTCTCCTGATGTTGGGTTTACCACAGCCTCAGATCATTAGATAACCCCCAATCTCCAGAGATGGAAGGAAAAGTTCTGTACAAACTATATCTGTGCTGTTTCTCACCCTGATAGATTCTATATCATATTAAACATGAACTGGGAGACATTAGAAGCTGTTTATTTTATAAACAAAGTAAGAAATCCCTTGTACAAAGGTGATCATTAGAAGACCAATTCCCAGTATAGGACATGCTCAATGGTAGACAAGAACAATGCACTAGAACCAGGTTGTGTCACTCAGATCAGCTTTACAGAAGAAGAATTACTCAGCAGAATCTGAAATATTGACAATTCTTCTACTAATAGACCTTGAGGTTGAGGTGAAAGTGGGCCGGTACCATGTAGTGGTAAAAAGTGGCTGCTGGTCCTGGCCCATACACAGGCTATGTTAAAGTGCTGCCATACTGCTAACATCATTGCCTCTCTCCTCCTTGGTTGCCAACCCCCAGCCCCTTCTGGACAAAACCCCGTCCCTTCCAGGGGCCCGGAGTCAGGCCCCTGTACTGGTAAGTGCTTAATGTTACTTTCACCCTGGCCTTGGAGTTTCTTGTCGAGACCATGATTCTTAGTGGTAGAGGCAGAGCCTACAGCTTCCTGAGTAGGCCATGACCCTCTGTTGCAGTAGCAGGATGTGCCCATCAGTGCTGTCAGCAGGAGGAGGGCACCTTGGAAACAAATTTACTTGATTCAGGGACACAGGCAATTCAAGGAACAGGCACAAGGCAAGGGGCATATAGCACAAAACAATGACTGGCTGGCACCATACCTACCTCCTGCTCTTCCTCAAGAGAACTGTTACAAGGACTTGGATTAAGGGAAACGTCTTTAACTCTTTACCTTTGCATTTTCTCCCATGCTGCCTTTTCTGTATGGAGAAAATTTTCTGAGAAAATCTGTTCAACCCACACCTGATCCTCTTTTGAATCCCTCCTTGAGACTCTGCTCTGTTGTGATTCCGGAAAAAAACACTTGACAATGAGTGATTAGGTTGGCAGGGGAGGAGGTGTGGCTGTGTCTCTTCCCCTTCCTTCCCACGCCTTAATTTTACCAAACTCTTTACACCAATCCTGCCATTCCCTCTCACTCTGCCCTCCCTCTACTTAAACAAACAGTAAAGACAAAACAGGAAATTGCACTAAAGTAATATAAAGGAACCTCCATCAATCAAATATTAACCCTGCCACTTTAGCCCTTAAGCCCTGTCCACCTGTCACTGAAATTCCCTCCCCTGGTGGTATTACTTCCAGGTTCAAGCCAGTCACATGACAGGAAGCAAGATGTATCATGTGACCCCCTTAAAGAACTCCTCCCACTGCCCTTTACAAATTAGGATGGATTTTGCCCCAGTAGGACTTCCCCGAGAGTTGATTTGACCAATCGGGGGGAGTTCCAGGACAGGCTGGCCTGTCCGGAAGTGAGTTATGTGACCACGCTAACAACTCCTCCCACCACCCTCTATCAATCAGGAGGGGTTTCAACTTCTGGGGACCACCCCGGATAGGATATCTGACTACTGGGGGAGTTCTGAGGTGGAGTGATTCACGTGACCCCTCTAAGAACTCCTCTCAATATCCTCTACTAATTGGGATAGATTTTGGCCAAAGAGGACTGCCCTGAGAACATATTTGACCAAAATAAGGCAGGTTCTTGGGCAGGATGAGCCTCCCAGAAGAGGGTGATGTGATCCCAATCAGACTGCAGCACCACCACCCCATAAGTCCCATGCTGGGCAGAAGAAGCCATCTCTTACCAAGAACACATGTTTTAGAAATTGTGGAAATGCTGAGAGGAAACATGGACTACTTCACCTCCCCCATGAAAACGTCAGACTTTGTTTTAGCCCTGAGGGCCTTAAAAGATTCACAGGTAAATCGCTACATCAACGACAGTTCCAAGGAGGAGGAGGGAGTGGCTTAAGGGAGCTGTTTTGCCCAGCTGTTGATGGATAAGCTGGAACCCAACCCTGAAACCCAACTGCTCATGAGACACCCCAATGAGCATGCCGCTCTCTCATCGTCCACCCCCCTGGAGGAGGAAGGAGAATGCAGCGCAGGGGAGTCATCGGCAGACAAGGTGAACAGAAAAGACGTCGCTCAGGTAAATGAACGATTTAGAAGTAACATTAGAGCAGGGGTCAGCAACCTTTCAGAAGTGATGTGCCGAGTCTTCATGTATTCACTCTAATTTAAGGTTTTGCATGCTGGTAATACATTTTAACATTTTTAGAAGTTCTCTCTCTCTGTAAGTCTAAACTATTGTTGTATGTAAAGTAAACAAGTTTTTTTAAATGTTTAAGAAGCTTCATTTAAAATTAAATTAAAATGCAGTTAATTATCAGTTCTTAACCTGGGGTGCACACACCCCCTGTGGCAGGGCCAGTGCAAGGATATTTAGCCACCTAGGCGAAACTTCCACCTTGCACATTGGTTCATTGAGGGGCAAATCCCCAACCAGCCTTTATAGACCCAGGAGCCAGCCATGCCCAGGGGCTGGCTCCCAGACCAGGTTCCCCCCTCCCCGCCCCTGAACTCCCCTGGAGGGTGCACAGCTCCCCTGAAAGCCCATTCAGGTGGCCTCCGCCCCAAGTCCACTCACTGGCTTTGCTGGGCTTGGGCTGCTGCAGCAGCTCGGCAGGGAGGAGCCACCTTCTGGAGGCACCAGAGAGCCAGAGCGTCCCCACTTGTGGTAGCAGTGAGCCTCAGCCATGGAGGAGCCAGCGCGGTGCAGGGGGGCAGGAGGCCTGCAAAACTGGTGGTGGCACCACTAGCGGGGAACAACTGTGCTCCCCTGCCCCTCCTGGCCAGGTTGCGCCCTGGCGCCCCTCCGGGGGCACCCCTATGCTGTAGTGGATTATGCAGGTGCCAGCCCCCATGTGCCCCCTGGCTCCCCCCTCACCTAGGGTTACCATCTTTCAACAATCACAAAAGAGGGGAGATCCTGTCCTTAGCCCCCATCCACTCCCTTCCTCTCCCACCGACCGATGTCCCATTCAAAGCCCCCTGCTCCATATTGTCCCCTGGGCTGCCCCCTTCTGGAATCCCTGCCCTAACTGGCCCCCTGCCAAACCCCATCACCTCCCTAAGCCTCCCTGACTCCTTGATCCCTTGATATGTCCCCACTAGACTCATAAGACTTTAAAGATCAGAAGGGACCATATGATCATCTAGTCAGAACCTACTGCACAAACGCAGGCCCACAGCAATACTCACCCATCCACTCAATAACGAAACCCCTAACCTATGACTGAGTTAATTGACATCCTCAAACATTGTGGTTTGAAGACCTCAACCTGCAGAGAATCCTCCAGCAAGTGACCCATGCCCCATGCTGCAGAAGAAGCGAAAAACCCCTGCACCAGGGGGCCCCTCTGCCAATCTGCTCCTGGAGGAAAAATTCACCTCCTGATCCCCCATTATCGCGATCAACTAAACTCTGGAGCATGTGGGCAAGATTCACCAGCCAGCACCCAGGAAAGAATTTCTCTGTAAGACCCTCACCACCCCTAATGCCCCCCCTAGGACCCTAACCACCTACCCTGTCCCCTACTTGCCTCCAAACCTATGAACACCCCTGCCCCCCCAGGCAGACTCCCGGGACTACCCACACCCACTCCAACCACTCCCCCCCCTGACAGGACCACCCCAAGAAACATCCGACCCATCCAATCCCCCCTGCCGTCCCCTGACTGCCCCCCGGAATTCCCCTACCATGCCCATGCTGGTGAGACACTGGCTCCAAGTGGAGGAAAAACATGCTGCCAGGGACTGCTGTGCACATAGCCCCTTCCCCTGACAAAGTGCTGACGGCAGTGGGAGAGGGAGCTGCATGGAGGGGCTTAAAGTGGCGGTGGCTCACACTTCTGGGAGCCGCAGAACCTAAGCACAGTGGGGTCGGGCGGGGGTGTGACCTGCCCACGCTGAAGCCCGGCGTGATCCCCCCCAGGCTGTGGCCCGGTGACCCCTCTCCGGATCGCGCAGGCTTCTTGCAGCGAATGCATGCAGGAAGCGGGCCGGCACCATGCAACCCACCGGCTTCCCACATCGCCCAGATCACTACCGGCTCTGCAGCTCCCCGGAGCATGATGTTGGCATTGGCCACCGCGACCCCTCCTGCAGCAGGCTCAGGGCCCCGTGGCCCGGCAAGCTCACACTCCTGGGAGCTGCAGATATCGTAGCTAGCAACGGTGAGGAGGGTCACGAGGGCCCTCCAGGAGTCTGAGCGCGCCGACCTGCCTGCCAGGGCGTCTGGGGGTCCTTGGCCACCGCCCACCTTCACTCAGCCGACCGTGCCGCTGAACGGGCCGGTAGCCGGGACCTTGTCTTGGCAGCCACGTGCCAGGCAAAAATCGCTCACGTTCCAAAGGTGGCACGCGTGCCATAGGTTGCCGACCCCTGCTTTACCATTTTTCCAGGGTATGCTTGTGCTCAATGCCTACTGCTTGTGCTTCTCACGTTTTTTAGTAGTTGAAATGGACTGGAACTGTTATTAATGTTGTTGTTGTGAAATCTGATCCTGTTTTTTAGAAGACAAAACAAGACACCCTAGCCCTACCACTTCCTCCCACTCTCCCACTCCCAGATTGCAGCAAACACCTCCCTTTCACTGGACTGTCCCTTCCTAGACCTCTAGACTCCGGCCTGGAATGACTCTTAAGGACAGCTCATCTTGGCATGGGGCATTAAATAAGATCATCTAGTCTGTACCTTGCTGCACAGCACGCCAGCAGAATCTCAGCTTTTGCACCCACTCGCAATAACAAAACCTTCCTAACCTACTGTCTGAGTATGAAGTCCCTCAAAATGGGTTTTGAAGACCTCAGCTGCAGAGACCTCCAGCAATGATTTTGTCTGCACTGGAAGTGAAGGTATAATAAGGCCTCTCTCAGATCTGCCTGGATAGGAATCCTTCCCATCTAATTGGTGATCAGACTAACCCCAGAGATGTGGGCAAACTCCAGCGAGCCAGCAAAATCTAAGGAAAGATCTCTGTAACACCACTCCCCACCTAGACAGATAGCCAGGATGGTAAAGCTTGCTGCAGCGATTATTGGTTTCATCTTCTGTTCATTTTCCCCCACAAGTCTTTTATTTTAAGAACCTCAAAAGGCTTGTCCTGGAGCAAAGAGGTCTTGAAATTTGCTGTTGCAATAATTGACTATGTCTTACTTTTTTCTCTTCAAACACAGACAGAACCAAGTCACTGGTATGGATTCTGGGTAACACATTATTTGCACAAAGAACTGTAATTTGGACTACTACTGAAAGGCCTGATGCAGTATGGGCCTGATTCTGGTGTCAGCTAAATGTCTCTTAACCAGGAGTAAGTGCACTGTAGTCAATGAAGCTACACCAGCATGAAAGAAGTGTGAGTGAGCTCCAACCTGAGCTTTATATGTAACTACAGGTCATTACAAAAGAGATTAAGAAGGAGAATTACAGTTGGTTAAACCAGGTGTAATGCAGCTGGGCACTGCATACATTTCCCCAAACAACACCACCAATGCACTTGCTCATGTTATTCCAGGCCAGGAAACGTTCTGTGGAAACTGGTGTCCCAAATTGCCTGTGCGAAGAACGATATCAATTCTTCATCTAGCCATCATTCCAGGGACACAGAACATGCCAAGTGAGATTAAAAACTTTATTATCAAATATATGTCACAATGTATTCCTGGCAATGATGGGGCTACCAGTTCAGAATTTCTCTGATTTTGGGCTCAGAGCAATGGGGGCAGCTCATCTGGAAAATAAGAAAAGGAAAATATAGAGGAAACTTCAACTTATGTCTAACTATCGGAGACAATAAATCTTTGTGATAATCCTCATTCTCCAAAAGGACATACAGAATATTTAATGATCTCACTTCTGCCTCATCTGTGATTCTGAGTCTTGAGGTGCTGTCCCTAATGGCCACTGAAGCAATTATAAATATTCTGTATCTTCAACACACCAGTGTTTAGAGAGAAGAATGAAATAGCTCTCTCCACTGGTAAGTTCCATGAGTATTGCTCCAACAAGAGTGGAATAAACATTATCTCTGATTATTCTTTTGAGGTTAGTTTTTTCTGCACTCTGATTTTTGGCTATTTCAACCTTGTTTATTCTGTTTTTGCTTCAGCATAAAATACAGTTTCCTGACTGTTGGAGCTATTTATTTTGGTTAGAACAAAATAGAGTAAAAGAGAGTATTGAAAATAAGGCATTTAGATGTCTAATATTTTATGTTTTCTGTAACTTAGTCCAAAAGACTTTCACTTTTCCTTAAGTGCCGAGAATTCAGATTTTTTTAATGGATTTAGTACGGGTTTAAAGGTCATAGAATGATTTCCATAGAGCTAGACGTTCTCAGTCTATGCACAAAATAAGTGCAGCCTAAATCAGATCCAATACATCCATGGTCTTCAGATATTCTCTGCAGGTCAGAATTCATATTAGGAGGAAGAAAAAACAGGGAAAAGTCTGTGGGAAGGTTTCAAACTGCTTTCATCCTGGTGCCTGTTCTGAGACCAAAAATAGGATTTCAATTTCAATAGCCTCCAATAGTCCCTTAGCCATCAATGGGTCAGATCTCAAATTGGTGTAAGTCAGTACAGCTCTGTTGGAATTAATGGGTCAAATTTTCAGCTGGTGTAAGTGGGCCATAGTTCCATTGAAGTCCCTTTAGGTTGGAGCTATGTAATTTATCTTTTTATCGAATCTGTCCCCATATACTCTTATACCCATCTATCTACTTAATCATCTAAAAAAGGCTTTGACATAGGTATGAATATTAAGAATATCTGTATTTACATTGGAATGGTGACAACGTTTAAAGATATAAAACCTCATGCTTTGGGACATAGGGCTTGATGAAGGTTACTGTCCAGACTGAGGAGGAAATTTACCCAAGAACCATGTTATTTCATAATGCTTATTCTGATAGCTTGCACCTAACTCTGAAGCATACTGTAATGACTACCACAGAAACAGATCATTAGGGGACCTGTTCTGGAAATTCCTGTATTCTGTATATTTAGTTTAATTAATTTAACTTTTTAAACCCCTGACACAGGTAATATGACCGAAGGAACTGGTGGGATTGAGAGCAGTTTGTTTAATAAATAGGAATTACCCAAGCTATTTTCAGATAACTTTCTATCTAGCCTAACAATCCGAAACAAGAACGAGATACTTCACTGCCATCGGCATACATCTCATATTAATTTCAGCAACATTGCTGACTGCATACTGTTCTCACGCACACAGGTATGCACCCAGCGTTGCTCAACTGAAGTCGTTGGGCTAATTAAGAGGTAGCCCATTTCCTGTTTTCTTGAAGCAAATGAAGATCATAATAGAATGTATCAAACACCCATTTACTGGGACTCTGTATCATCGCTTTCAGAGAAAATGTTGTGATCAGAGCTGGTCAGGTATGTTCCCACTAAACATTTTTTTCCCTCACCCATCCATCAAAACTGGAACCGTTTCCTGGAAATAATCAGTTTTGGCAATTTTTTCAATATGAACATTTTTTGGAAAAAAAACATAAATTGTTAAAAGATTTTGTTTAAACGTTCAAAATAAAAAAAAAAGCTGTTTTCATGATTCAACACGAAAAGTCATTTTGAAATTTCAGCTAATTGCAGCTAAAAAAAATGTTTGCAACCAAACCAAAATGATATTGAATGTATCAAAATACTATTTCAATTTATCTGGATTTATGTCTTTTCCTGATTTTTGGTTGGCAAACATTTTCAATGTTTTGACTTCGTCCCAATTCAGGACAGGAAAAACTGTCATTATCTCAAAAATTTTCAGGGGATAGGAAAACTGGTTCAGGAACAGAAAAGCAGGGGTAGTGAATTAACTCTAGACCATTCATTGGTCTATATAAATAGTCAGAGGAGATTATTTACTTTCTTTTTCACATGGAATGTTACCTTTCTTTGTTGCCTCTGACTTTATAGGGAAATCCATTCAGGCTATCAGGTTGGAAGCACTTTAATACACAGTAAGCCCTAATTCTCAGCATGACAAAGCCTTAGCTATAGTGGACAGTGTGAGTGTAATGCAAGCAGTGCATTCCCTAGGATTGTCCCCTGATGTATTCCCACTGCCTCGAGTCGGTACAGTATTTCATGAGGGGAGTCAGAATGAGTGTGAAGGATCCACTCTTGGTCCTTTCTTGGCTCCTGTTTAATTGTACATTTCACTTTTCCCCTGTAAAGGAGATCATGATTGGAAGAAATGGCAGAGGGAATTCACACCGTGGTTACAGACTTAGTTTTCTAGGGATTTATGGATCATCTGGAGCTTCAGGTCCCCCTCTTTGTGTTGTTCCTAATGATCTATATTATTGCCCTGGTGGGGAATCTAGGGAGGATCGTGTTGATCAGGTTCAACTCCCTACTCCACACCCTCCATGTCCCTTGCCGATGTTGGTAATTCCTCTGTTGTTGCTCCCGGTGCTAATGACTTTTGTGGTGGAGATCAAACCCATTTCTCTCACTGTGTGCACAGCACAGTTTTTCTTTGTCTGTGCTTTCTGACCAACGAAGCTTGCCTGTTGGCGTTAATGGCATATGATCACTTCATAGCCATCTGTATCCTTGCTCTATAGACCTGTAATGTCAAAAGACTTTGTGTATTCTAGTGGTTGTTCGTACATCTGTGGCTTGTGAATGCAGTGTTCAGACTCCATTTATATTTACCCTGTCCTTCTGTGACTCTAATGTCATCAACCATTTCTTATTTGACATCCCCTAGTTCCTTAGCTGTCCTGCTCCGACACTCACAACGCTAACACGGTGCATTTCACCTTGTCCACTATAGTGGTCATGACTACTATTCTCATTGTCTATTCTCCTACATGTACATCCTCATTGTCATCTTGAATATCCACTTGCCAAGCGCAGATGCAAAATCTTCTCCACCTGTGCCTCCCACCTGACGGCCTCAACAATTTTCAAGTGACTGTGATCTTCATGTATTTAGACCCAGTTCTGGCTACACCACAGACCCAGACAAGATCATCTCTGTGTTTTATATACCACAATTCCCATGCTGAACCCCTGATCTACTCCTGAGGAACAAGGAGGTGAAGGACACCTTTAGAGGGATGATAAACAGGAAGGATTGTTCTCAGTTAATATAATATTGGATTTGGCTTATCAATAAACGTTAATGATATGAATAGTGAATTCTCTCCTCATATCTCTGATTTCTTTGTTTTAACTGTATTCTGTGGCTTGTTCCAAAAAAAAAAAAAAATTGAATCCAAGCCTGTTAATATTTGGAAATTCAGTTTCCCAAGTTCAGGAATGACTGAGAGGCTGCAAAGAATACACTTCGAAAGGAGCATTTGTCACAAACTCCCTTCAGCTCCCCTTGCTGGATATCCACCAGCTTGTGTTGAGGGGAATCCCACCTTGGATCCCTAGATGTTTAAGCTTCCAGAGACTGAATGGGGCCAGTCACTGCTGCAATCTTGGGGTTCCTAGGCACACAATCAGGGTGAAGGCCCTCTGCCTAGCACCCTTTGGAGAGCTAGAACCTGCTATCTAGCTGCCTAGTCCCTGGGCTCAGGGATGACTGTTCAGACTCTGCCATAGCTTAACACTCCCTGTCCTAGAATGCACCGAACAGCGTGAGCCTTCTGGTTACAGCTGAATTCTCCCATAGGGCCATAGAGTATATGTAAAGAATATGACACAGAGAGAGACACTCTGAACAGGAATAAAACACTGTAGAGCTAATACTTCAACAAACACAAGCTCATTTAGAAAGACCACACCCTAACTTCAATGGACCTCACCAGCTCCTCCTTTCCTTGGGCATCCTCTGGGGTATCCATCGTGTTCAGAAAGACTGCTCCTCACCCTCCTCATCAAATTTCTACATGCAGCTTCCTCTCAGTTCTAGCTGGTCAAACATGGCCGGAAAGTCCTAAGAGCCATCAAACAGCTCTTTGGCGTGGCGGGGGCCAAGAAATGCTGGGAAGGAGGAGGGAGAGAAGGGGGGGGGCGGGGAGGGTTGCTGCCATTGGATGCAGAGCATCGCTAATTTTCCAGCCCCGGAGCACCCACGGAGTCAGCATCTATGCATAAGCTGTAGTTTCCCAAGATCCCTAGAGCCTTAATGCTGCTGAAAGTTGAACTCTGTCACAAGCAGGCCATGCTAATGTCATTTTTCATTGAATCATAGAAATGTAGGGCTGGAATGGATCTCAAGAGGTCATTTAGTCCAGCTACCTAGCTGAGCAGGACCAAGTAAACCTAGACCATCCCTGATGTGCTTGTCCAACCTGTTCTAAAAACTTCATTATGGGGATTCCACCTTCCCTCGGAAGCCTACTCCAGAGCTTAACTATTCTTAGAATTAAAATATTTTCCTAATATCTAATCCTTCATTATTTCTTGTCCTACCTTCAGTGGACATGGAGAACAATTGATCACCATTCTCTTTTTTCATTAACATACTTGAATACTATTATTAGTCTCTCCCCCCCCATCTTCTTTTCTCAACACTAAATTGATTTTTTAAAACTTCCTCATAGTTCAGGTTTTCAAAAAATTTATTATTTTTGTTCCTCTCCCTGGACTATTTCAATTTGTCAAGTTAATACTGATAAAGAGGTTTAAACCTGTGCTGTGTTTGTGTGTGTGTGTGTGAAGAAAGCACCTTTCTACAATTACCAACCTAATCCCCCAAATGGTTTGAAAATTAGCAACACTGACACAATTCCAGTTCCAAAAGGATTCATTCTGTTAAAGCTCAACACTCCCTTAAAATACCCTTTCCTCCTGTAGTGGTGGCTGTATACAACTGGGATCCAAAATATTTGCCCGATCCTTTCCTTTAGCTCCACATGACCAAGAAAGATTTGACACTGGATGAAGGGCAAGTAGGATTCTGGAAACTTACCTGCTCATTTGTGCTTTTCTTTCCACCTATATGAAAAGAAAAAAATAGAACCTCTCTCATTGATTAAACAGAAGTGTTTGTCAGCCCATGTCCACACACATACACTTTCCCAGCATGTCTGACTTGATCCCATTCAGAAATTAATGTAAAATTCCAATCTGACACCTTTGTGAAGACCATAGTAAGTATAAGTAAAAAATTACTAGGAAAACATATTTGACTCCCATATTTCCAACAATAAGCTCTTCATAGCTCTTTATATTTTTGTGAGGGTGGCTTTCCACCAAGGGGATTATGGGAGGACTGGGACCTGCTTTAAAAACAGATTTCAGAGGGAATTTCTTGCAGACCTGAAGTGAAAAGGATTTCTTTTCATTTGCTGAATGTTTTGGACAGACAGAAAATAGTATATAAAGAACACATTGGCAAATATTATGAGGAGCAATCATGCAAAGTTCCTTTGTTCTGCCAGGATTTTTCTTATTGTAGCTTTGTGTGGCCAAAGAGCCTGGCCCCTGGGCTCCATTTTTTCTAGCACCAGACTACAGAATAAGTCTCACTTACTCTCTCTTTGGCCTGGTGGAACAGCCTCAACAGGAGAGGTTGAGAGAGAACCACATCAGACTATCCAGAGCCCAGTGTTACAATACTCACCTGAAAGATGGAGACTCCCATTCAAATTCTTTCTCCCCATTAAGCAGAAGCAGGAATGAACCTAACTGTCCCACATCTCAGGTCAGTGTGCTAACCACTGGGCTAAAAGTAATAAGCAACCACTCATCTCTCCTCTGTGGGTTTCTTGCAATAAACAGCTTGTGTGTCTAGAGCTGGCTGCAGCTGGCAAGCAGAGAATGACTCCTCCCTTGTAGCCTGGACTAGATACTTGCCCTGTGAGGGATGAAATTTAGCACACCCCCTCTCAGCGAGCACCTCCAACTGGTTTTCTTAGATGACTCCTGCATATTAGCTCCGGCTTTTATGGATACCAATTTAAGTGCTTATCTCTCCCCAAGCACTTATAGGAGTTTAGGTGCCTAAGTCAGGTTTATGTCACAACACCTCAGCCCCTTTGTGAACAAGACTAGGTTTATATTAATAAACACTTAAGTGTAAAGAGATGAGTTGTTAAGCAGAGGCCTAGAAAGACAGACCCATATAAGAGATGCAGGCCACTTGCCCTCCCTAAGGAACATATTAACAGCTTCAACCAGTAATGGATCCATCACAAGATTTCAGCAACCATGATGAGCATGGGTCTAACCAAAACACAGTAGCCTTATGGTCCACAAGTTCCTCCACTAAAGAAGTGAATAAAACCAGCAGGAACTCAAACAAAGAAGAACTTGCACATGTCTCACCTGCAGAATGGTTTGCTACCAAACCTTGTGGCCTAACCTTTCCAAATAAGAGCTTGTCTACATAAGGAAGTTATCATGGAATAAAGTATGGCGTGAATCTAAACCTCTATAGCTATTCTGGAGTAACTCCTTCAGTGGACACTTTTTTCCCACAAAAAATGCCTTTTTCCACTTCCAAAAATAGAGGAAGCTAAACTGGAAAAATGCAATCTTTCTCCAGAATAAAAGAGTCCACATGGAGAGTTGTTCAAGAATAATTATGCCAGTCAATCTCCTCATGTAGACAAGCTGAAAGAGTAATTGTTTTCCTTGGCAGGAGATTGAAAACTCTTCACTCTGCACAATACTCTATTTCCTATATCTGAATGAAAGCTTGTCTGCCCTCAGTATACCCAGCACATATGTTTCACAGATTCCCTATGCCACAATCAGTCACATTTTCTGTAGATATGCCTCTGGTGGGCACTTAGCAGATCCCCAGTAAGTTCCCTGCCCTTATTTTATGTACTGGACACCATTAAAGGTCACAAACTTCCCACACTGTTAAAATGGGTAAAATGTTATTGTAATATAGTGAAGGTACATACTTCTCCCCTGAATGTAACTCTCTTTTTGTTGTCCTTTCCTTCTGGAAAAGATAAAAAATTCTCATGTTTAAATACATTAATAAACCACTTTAAAAAAAAAAACAACTGGGCAAACCAATAATTTACTGCATCTAGTAGATTTCTGACATTTAAAAAGTACATAATCATTAATATCAAGTTGCAAAAACCTTCCTGACCCGCCCAACTGCCTGAACTGAGATATTGTCACACCTTAGGCCTTGGCTTCACTATTGAATGTACTGTGGGGAGTATTAGGGGACATCACAAATTGTCCTTTATCCTTCAGGGCTAAGAAGCTATTGTGACTGAATTGCTTCAGTGTTGGTCTGTATGGAGCTACATAGACACATTTTGCAAATAGCCCTCCACATCGCAAGGGAGTAGCATTAGTAACTCATCTTCACAGCTGCTTCAGCTGGCGAACCTCCAGTTGTTCATGGTTGACAGTCTCCCCTCACTCTTTTTGTCCATTTTAATTTTAAAAATGATCATTAGATTTTGCAAAACAAAAGAACATTTTTTTGGGGGGGGAGGAATTTTGCAATTGCCAAAGTACTGAAAACTCTGTTAATCACACAACTCAACTACACAGATGTTCTGTCAGTGCATTTAATATGAACTCTTTGGCTAGGAAGCATGTTGTATATTTAAGCCACTCTTAAACTCAATAAAACCATCACCTTTTCTCTTTACCCATATATTAACCATTCTATTCAGTTCCAGTCTTTTTAATATAAGGAACCAGTCTCTCTACTGAGCCTGCAAACAATTCAATTTTCCCCAACAGCCAGGTATTCTCAACCATTTTTCTTCCTCACTGAACAGTTTCATTACCCAATCTTCCAGTTTCCATTTACTTCCACTTTCACTAGGAATATCAAATATAGCATTGACAAACCAAGTAGCTCAAAATCACAAATAAGACCCTCCCCCAACCATGGTATTGAAAACAACGATTGCATCATATTTTTTGGCTTGTCTTCTGAACTGCCCCTTGTAGGATGACCCGCGGGCCCACAGGCTTGGGTCCGCTCCTTTAATTGGGGCTTCATTTTGTTCCTTGCTTGCATTTTATGTGGGCACACCCGGCCTTGCTTATCTTCCAGGAACTTGGCCTTTCCTCCATCCTCCCCCTTGCTTTCACACAGACGGCCCCGTTCGCAGCTGGTCAGTGTTTTGGTAGTCTCCTTTTTCTCTGCTGTTTCTCACAGAACTGCTGTGTTACAGCTGAGGCTTGTTTTTTGCAACTTGCTTTTCTGTTTATGCTCCTTGATGGAAGATTTTTGTAAGAAATTCTTTATTTTGTTGCTGTGCATTTGCGATGTGTAATCTAGATAATAAAAGAGGCAGGTGACTCAGAAAAGCAGCTTTTGCCTCCTCGAATTTTCTCCCCAACATTGGGTTGTCGAAGTCTTTCTACCCCCTGACACCACCAATGTGTGGTGACAATCAGTGCTGCTAACTCTCATATATTTATAGTCAGTAAAGTGATTTAGTCCCCTGCTGTCAGGAGCACTTGCCAGAAGACCCAGCTGAGATCAGATTTCACACTTGTTGTAAAGTGCTGCCTGACTGCGCAGAGCTTCCAGGATCTCCCAATAATCAAAACAATTAATTCTGTGCTGCCTCCCACCCCCACATCAAGTCATTTTGTGCTTCCCAACCCACAGCTTTCCCATCCCCTCATCAACCCACCCACCCACTGCACATCATTTCTGCACTCCCAGCTTCACTTTTTTCTCAACTCTCCCAACCAGCTCTGCACCTCCTGCAGCTGTGCATGGTCTACGTCTCCCATCACCAACCCCACTTAGAGTTCTTGGTCACAAGGCACAGACTGAAGGGATTTACAGAATCTGGGCTTTCCAGGCCTGCAGTCAGAATGGCATACAGACAACATAGCTAACAATGTGTATTTGACATAGTTTAGAACACAGGGAGCACTAATTAAAATCAGTATCATTTCCAGGTGTTATTCATTATGACTGGAACGTACAAAAATCACAGTGACTTACCATTCGGAATGATAGTTTACCTGAGAAAGAAGTGAACTTTTCAACACAGGACTTATTTTCATGTAAAGTGAGAGAATAATTTAGTTTCCGAGTGAGAAATCATTCAGCCTGTACCCTCTCCAGTCAAGTTCCCCTCCCTTCCTACTCCTCATTGTCTGTCTCTGCTCATAGACCCTGTCCTGAAATAGACCCAGTCACAATTCTCCACAAGTAATGCAGCCTTCTTTTACTGCCACTTTCACTAGGCCTCTCCAGTCTCCAATCTGCATGGCACAGATGGGTCCCGAATAACTCTTGATTAAATATAAACAAACATGAATGCTTAGCTGCATACATACTGCTGCCCTAAGTGGTTTGTGGTGCTTGCAAATTATAGAACATGGTGAAAACCACTAGAGGGCTTACAGTGAATTTAAAGGGACATACCCTAATACTAACACATACCACAGGCAAATTGTAATATGGAATTGCCAAATCAAAAGTTCAAACATCACAAAAAAATTAAATCATGTTTTTTGGCTGTCTCTTATTTCTGAATCTTCCTCATCACCAGACAACATAAGAATGGTCATACTGGGTCAGACCAATGGTCCATCTAGCACAGTATCCTGTCTTCTGACAGTGACCACTGCCAGGACTTCAGAGGGAATGAACAGAAGTTACAGAACAAGTAATCATCAAGTGATCCATCCCTTCGCTCATTCCCAGCTTCTGGCAAACCGCTAGGCGACCCCCAGACATGGTTTTGCATCCCTGCCCATCCTGGCTAATAGCCCATGAACCTATCCTCCATGAACTTATCTAGCTGTTTTGACCCTTTATAATCTTGGCCTTCAGATCCTCTGGGAGGTGTGTATAGACAAAAAATGTTATAGAACATGGGTGAACCATAGAGGGATCCTCTTTATTTCCCTTTGTTGTGAGACTCAAGGAATCTGAGTCTTGGGGGTCCCCAGGGAAGGTTTTGGGGAGACCAGAGTTTATCAGACACTCAGAGTTCTGATTGGTGTCAGCGTATCAGATCGAAGCTGGTAATTAAGCTTAGAGGATTTCATGCTAGTACCTCATTTTTGGACTCTAAGGTTCAGATCGAGGAAAGTATACTATGACAGCGATATATTGATCCCCAAACATGCTCCCGTTGACTCTGGAACTCCACCGGAGCGAGCGGCGGTAGCGGAGTTGACACAGGGAGCCATGGGCCTCGATCCTGAACCCTGAGGACCCAAGGTAAATCAATATAAGATACTTTGACTTCAGCTATGCTATTCATGTAGTTGAAGTTGCGTATCTTAGATCGATACCACCCCCTCCGGTGTAGACCAGCCCTCACTGACGAGAGATACAGTACAGACACCATAGACAATTTTAAAAACTCTCTCTGTCACAGTCAGGTAAAGCCTTTTCACCAGAAATGCCTAAGGCACATCGTTAACACTTCCTTCCTATGATATGCAGGGAAAACCAATGATAACAAGTTGTCCTCATCTGAGTTTGAGGACCTAAAGAAAGAAAAAGCATTCTGCCTATCAGGTTCTATTTACATTTTTGTACATATCTGGGGTACAAACCCCACCCCACAAGACTTTTGGAGGTGCAGTACTTTCTTTTTCTCTCTTGACTAACAATGACTGGTCGGACTGACCCCATCACCTTTGTAGTTACTTTTTTTGCTACATAAAACTGACAACAGGTGGAAATATTAACTTCATTCTAATCTGAGACTACTTAATGTATGAAGAGGCACATATTTTCCATTTTATTTATATTTTTGGGCATGTTTGGATCAGATAGATCCCAAAATGTTATGTGGGGTAAATACCCAGACTTGTGGAATTGAAAGCAAAACTAAAAAAAAAAAAATAAAGTTTCATGTTGATTCAAAACATTAAGTTGATTCCAAACAAAATATGTTCAGGTTTTTCTATTAGAGAAAAGATCTTTTTTAAAGTCTTAGTTCAAATCAAACTGGATTTTTGTTCCACCCTCAAACCAAAAAAATCTATTTTTCATTTAGCTCCAAACCTTTGATAAATTTAACTGAATAAACTAATATTGTTATTAGGAAGACAACATGTGTTTCCTCTCAATATAACTGTACAGATTTCAATTCAAACTTACTCTTTTTCTTGTTCTTTGATTCTGAAAAACAAACAAGAAAAACAAAACAAAACAGAAGCCTCATGTTTAAGGACATTCACATACTGGTTTTCATATAACCTGGACAAATGAATCACACAATGTACAAAATTCCTAATGTTTCAAATGGCCACTAAGGTGGGTCAGGAGTAGCACCGGTATGTCAGCTTAACAACTGCCAAACCTCCAATAGTTCACTGGTTGAGAGGCCCCTTTCATCATCCCTGTTCATGCTCCTAGACAAGCCTCATCCCTACAAATAACCTCTTCCTCCACTAGAGACCACTCCCCGCATCATCAGAATAAATTGCAGAGCATGTACACTGGAGCTTATAAACCCCCCCAAGTGAGGTGCCTCCTGAACCATCCTCCCATTTCTGGCATCCACAGGTCTGTGGGGAAAAAGAGACCAAGAGGAGGAGAAAGGGCTGTTTCACTCATCTGGCCTCCCCTGGGCTGCAATGTAGGGGGAAGGAAGGACTCCTGCTCATCTGTATTCTGGCCACAGTTCCTCAGTGCAAGTTGACCACTCGGTGGTGGGGACAGTGATTACGGGAATGTGCAACATAATGCGTCTTTCTGACAGTCTATCTTATCCTTTTCTGTTCCATTGAAAGCATCTCAGGGCTGGGACTGTGTCCTCTCTGCAGGACAAAGCAGATTATCCCAGCATAACAAATATAAAATGTGAATAACATCGGAGAGATGAAATGCTGCAGGATAAAAACAGAGTTACTGTGAATTGTCTCAAATGTATTGGAAAAAAGAAAAAAAGCCACAAATATTTACACTTTAACATATTTTTATTTTTAAAATTATGCTCTCGAATAAAATGACTGTCCTTGGGAAGTTATGAGAAGGGAAAAAATGATGGATTTTACTGAAATCGAACACATTTCTGAAGCATTAGGGACAGTGATTATGGAGATGTGCAACACAATGAGTGTTTGTGAGAGTGTATCCCATCCATCTGTGTTCCATTGAAAGCACATCAGGGCTGGGACTGTGTCCCTTCTGCAGGACAAAAGCAAACTATCCTAGCATAACAAATACAAAATGAAAAAATCTTCTTTGAGTAAAAATGCTGCAAGATCAAAACAGACTTACTGGCTGCGTCAGAAAAAAAAACTTGCAAATGTTTACAGTTTTTGCACATTTTTCTTTTCAAAGTTATGCTCTGTGATATTATGACTGCCCTTGAGAGGTTTTGAAAGGGGCAAAATTGATGACAGATTTGGCTGAAATCTAACATATTTCTAAAGTATCGGTTAGACTAAATTTAGGACTAATCAAAAATTCTTTCTTGAAACTGGCTTACAGTGGGTTTTCAACAAAAAGAGGTTTTGGTTAAAAAAAAATAGTTGTTTTATAGAGAAAATGTTGATTGTAAAATACATCCAAACCCTAAAAGTTTTGGTTTTCGCTGAAGATTGAAATGTTGGTGGAAAATTGGTAGGAATTGTGCTTTGGTTATCTCATATCCTCACTCTCTTAGGCATGGTCTACACTGGGAGGGGAGGGGACAGATCGATCTAACTTACATAACTTCAGCTACATGAATAACGTAGATGAAGTCAATGTACTTAGATCTACTCACCACAGTGTCTTCACTGCGGTGAGTCAACAGCTGCTGCTTCCCTGTTAACTCTGCCTATGCCTCTAGATGTGATAAATCAGCCCCCACTGGATTGATTGCTGCTTGCTGGGTAGTATAGACATATGCTTACATAGTCCAGTCGTCACAGCTGGACAATATATCCCAAGGTGAGCTATGACATGTGCGACCATGATGCAAAGGCTCCCTGCACCAAGAGGGGACACCAGGGTTCATCATAGAAGATGTAGTCTATAGAAGTAAAAATTTCTGTGGAAAAAATGCCATTTGGACCAAATTTCCCACACCAGAGAGGGTTTTTGGAATGTGATGAGGCAAACCTGACATGATATTAGCTCACAGCCACTGCTGCTCTAACTTTCACCAGCTGATGAGGACTCTTACGGGGCTAGATGCCACTTGAGGATTCCTGGAGCAGAGGTCAGCTCTGTCACTTCCTCAATGCACATTCTTCCACTCAACATACCCCCAGTACCAGTGATGTAAGAGCGGGCTATGCAGTCTTTGTTTAAGCTGAGAACCTCCATCTACCTGGATAATTCAGAACTGGGACAGATTCTGCCCCTTCTCCCTGTCTACGTTGTGCATAAGTCTCAAAGCAGAAAGAGAGAATGCGCCCCAATGAGTTTTATACATGTGTTAATGGGGAAATCCATGATTCGTAGCATGCTAAATTGCTCAAGCATAGATAATCCCTAACTGAGTCTTCTAGCAACTATGGAATAGAATGCATCCCATTCTAGATGGGCTAGAATACTCTCCTTTAGGATTTTGAAGTTTCAGCCAATGAAAGATAAATGTGACGGGAAAGAGAGAAGCAAATGCTAGAGCTACATGGAATATATTTGTTTTCCACAAGCATCTCAGAGCAGCGATGGGATCACCTTTTTTTCCACAAGCATCTCAGAGCAGTGATGGGGTCATCTTTGATGTCCTGTGTGGGGCAGCCCCTAATTCTCTTGAACAAAAGAATCAACTAAACACCAATTAAAGAAATACAATAGCATGCTGGCCTACCATAATGTACTGGGGCAAATGGTACCCAGTTTGTCTATAACAAATATCCTGGTGGTCTCTCTGCTGTCAGGAGGCAAAGAGGAGCCCTGAGAAGAGCAAATAATGGAGGTGGCATACATCTTTGTTGGGTGTTCAGTCTCTGTGAGAGCAACATGTGCCCTAGACAAAAAGTTTACATAACTGAGGGCACTGGCACTTCACCCCTACTAAGAACACAGGGAGATTACAGCCATCTTCTAAAAGATCAGTTCTTTGTTGATGTTTTGTTAAAGAATATTATCTGTTAGCAATCATGTGCTAATGAATAAACTTTCATTTAGAAGAATAATGGCAAAACAAGAGAATATCAATCCTACCTCCCCCAGCCACTCACTCTCACTAAAGTAAAATAAACTGCTCTGCTAAGGTGAAATACTCTCTCTTTTTCCTGCACAGCAATGCATACTGCTGCGTTCTAAGGCTCAGAGACATAGACTTTTCTCAATAACCCTCCTGTGACTTAATCTAGGTGCCAGCAAGTGTAATGGGAGTTCCAGTGAAAAAGGTAGGAGAACAAAAATCTTGCTGTTGGACTGGGATGAAAGTGCTGAAAAAAATAGGATAATAGCTCATTCTTAAAATATTGTTCTGAATGATAACTTACCTTTTTCCCTTTCAAATTGTTCTGCAAGAAAAAACAACAAAATGGAAACTTCATTGGTTGTTTCTAATGAGAATTTGGGTCAGATTCTCTGCCCTGCTCCATTCTCTTTCCATGGCCTAGACATTGCAAAAAGAGCAAACAGGGCACAAGGCATGTCAGAGGATGAGAGGAGCCCTGCTTAGAGAATAACTTGTACTAGGTATCCCTAGCCAGCAGAAGGCTCCCTGGGGGATGTCTCCAGCTCCTGCAAGTTAGTGAACTACCTAAGGTCTTGTAATCTGCACCCAAAAGCTGAATCAGGAAGAGCAACAACTGGCTCCATGAGATTCCCAGTCGAGATTTCAGCAAGACTGAAAGTTTTCATGAATTCATGATTCAGGCTGACACTTTCTAAAGGAAATATTTCAATTTCTCACTTCAAAATAACTTTTCATTAAAAAAAAATACCTTTTAGAAAAAAAAATAAAATGGTCAAAATCTGAA
The DNA here is from genome assembly GCF_003597395.2 of Chelonoidis abingdonii. Taxonomy (NCBI): domain Eukaryota; kingdom Metazoa; phylum Chordata; order Testudines; family Testudinidae; genus Chelonoidis; species Chelonoidis abingdonii. The sequence goes on from NW_027426103.1 coordinate 62,623, forward strand.
TGGAATGTTTTGATTTTTTCAAAATAAATCAAAACATTTCTTTTAACTGGAAACCATTTTTTTCAGGGAGGAATATTTGTTCCTCCCTGAAAAAATTGTTATTTACACAACTCCACGCAAAGATGTTTGTTTCCCAGGAGCCTAGGAAATAAGCACGAAGAATTGGAAGTCTTGGCACAATCAAGGACTTATGATATAATTGGAATAACAGAAACTTGGTGGGGCACTTCACATAACTGGAGTCCTGTCATGGATCAGTATAAACTGTTCAAGAAGGACAGGCATGGGAAGAAAGGTGGAAGAGCTGCATTGTATGCAAGAGAGTGATATGCTTGCTCAGAGCTCCAGTATGAAACTGGAGAAAAGCCTGTTGAGAGTCTTTGGGTTAACTTTAGACGTGAGAACAACAAGAGTAATATTGTGGTAGGTATGTGCTATAGACCACTGGATCAGAAGGATGAGGGAGACGAGGTTTTCTTTGGACAAGTAACTGAAGTTTCCAGATCACAAGCCTTGGTTCTAATGAGGGACTTCGATCACCCTGATATCTGCTGGGAGAGCAATACAGCAATGCACAAACAATCCAGGAACTATTTGGAGAGTGTTGGGGACAACTTCCTGGTACCAGTGCTGGAGGAATCAACTAGGGGCTGTGCTCCTCTTGACCTGCTGCTCACAAACAGGGAAGAATTGGTAGGAGAAGTAGAAGTGGGTGGCAACCTAGGCAGCAGTGACCATGAGATGGTTGAGTTCAGGATCCTGGCAAAAAGAAAAAAGGAGTGTAGCAAAATAGGGACCCTGGACTTCAGAAAAGCAGACTCTGACTCCCTTAGGGAATTGATGGGCAGGATCCCCATGGGAGGCTAATATGAGGGGGAAAGGAGTCCAGAAGAGCTGGCTGTATTTTAAAAAAGCCTTATTGAGGGTCAGGAACAAATCATCCTGATGTGCAGAAAGAATAGCACATATGGCAGGCAATCAGCTTGGTTTAACAGTGAAATCTTCTGTGAACTAAACTCAAAAGGAAGCTTACAAGGAGTGGAAACTTGGACCGATGACTAGGGAGGAGTATAAAAATATTTCCAGAACATGCAGTGGTGTAATCAGGAAGGCTAAAATACAACTGGAGTTGCAGCTAGCAATGGATATGAAGGGTAACAAGAAAGGTTTCTACAGGTATGTTAGCAACAAGAAGAACGTCAGGGAAAGCATGGAACCATTACTGAATGGGGGAGGCAACATAGTGACACAATGAATGTGAGAAAAAGCTGAAGTACTCAAGCTTTTTGCCCTCTTCACAGACAAATCAGCTCCTAAACTACTGAACGGCAACACAGTATAAGGGGACGATGAGCAGCCCTCACTGAAAGAACATTTAAGGACTATTTAGAAAATAGACATGCACAAGTCTATGGGTCCAGATTTAATGGTTCAAGGCGTGCTGAGGAGTTGGCTGTTGGGATTGCAGAGCCATTGGCCATTATCTTGTGAAACTTGCGATGGGGGGAGGTCTGGATGATTGGAAAAAGGCAAATATAGTGCTATACTTGAAAAAACAAAGAAAGAGAACCCGGGAAACTACAGCCGGCCAGCCTCACTTCAGTCCCGCAGCAAAATCATGAGCAGGGCCTCAAGGAATCCATTCTGAAGCACTGGGAGAGAGGAAGGTGATCAAAACAGCAACAGATTCAAAAGAAGGCAAATCATGCCCTGACAAGCGGATTGCCTTCTAATGATGAGATAACTGCTCTGTGGATATGGGAAAAGTGTGGATAATGGACTATAAGTGGATGAGAAAGCTGGCTAGATTGTGGGTGTCACCAGGTAGTGATCAACGGCTCGATGTCTAGTTGGCAGCTGTAACAAGCAGCATGCCCAAGGGTTGGTCCTGGGGTGGTTTTTGTCAACATTTTTATCAATGATCGATGTTGGGATGGATTTCACCCTCAGCAATTTGCAGATGACACTAAGCTAGGGGGAGAGGTAGATACACTGGAGGGTAGGGATAGGGTCCAGGGTGACCTAGACAATGGGAGGATGGACCAAAAGAAATCTGATGAGACAACAGGACAAGTGCATAGTCCCGAATTTAGGATGGAAGAATCCCTACACCGCTACAGACTGGGATCAACTGCCTAATGGCAGTTCTGCATAAAAGACCTGGGGATTACAGCGAACAAGAAGCTGCATATGAGTCAGCAGTGTGCCCTTGTTGCCAAGAAGGCCAACAGAATATTGGGCTGTATTAGTAGGAGTATTGCCAGCAGATAGAGGAAAGTGATTATTCCCTTCTTTTCAGCACTGAGAGGCCACACTTGGAGTATTGTGTCCAGTTTGTGTCCCCTTGCTACAGAAAGGATATGGAGAGATTGGAGAGAGTCCAGCAGAGGGGAACAAAAGATATAGTGGGCTGGGGCTTGTCACTTACGAGGAGAGGCTGAGGAACTGGGCTTATGTGGTCTGCAGAAGAGAAGAGAGGGGGATTTGATAGGAACCTTCAACTACTTGAAGGGGGTCCCAAAGAGGATGGAGCTTGGATTTGTCAGTGGTGGCAGATGACAGAACAAGGAGCATCAATGCCAGTTGCAGGGGGAGGTCTAGGTTGGATATAGGAAACACTATTTCACTAGGAGGTGGTGAAGCACTGGAATGTGGTTACCTAGGCAGGTGGTGAAATCTCCATCCTTAGAGTTTTTAAGCCTGTTGACAAAAGCCCTGGCTGGATGATTTTAGATGGTGGCTAAATGACCTCCTGAGGTCTCTTCCAACCCTAATGTCTATGATTCTATGATTTTGTCTGTGGGTTTCAATGGAACTCTTAAAGTAGGCAGCAAAGTTATAATTTAAGCCCCCATGAAACTCAGTAAAACCAACACCTTGTTCTCATCATCCATCCATTAATTATTAGTACACTGCTGGTCTTTCTATATAGGGGCCAGTCCTCTAGTAAGCTGCAAACACTTCCATTTTCCCCAGTCAGCGCAGTTTTAACCTATTTTTCCTCCTGACTAAGCAGTTTTCATGTCCAGTAGCTGCAGCTTCTTTACTTCACATTCACTAGCCTCTCAGTCCATTCTCTGTTTCACTGTGTTCCTGGATTAGTAGCTGAGCCTCATTACATGTTGTGTCTAGTGCTTTTGCTTAAACTTTACAGTATGGAGAAACACATGGCTAGCTGGGTCCCAAATAACTCTGTTTATAAATATATAACAAGAGGAGGATACTTAACGATGATTAGAAGTTCTTCAAAGATGTGGTCTTATCTGTTTTCACTGAGGTTTTACCATGTGCACCAGCACCGGAGCCAGAGAATGTATAAGAGTAATTTCTGTCGATCCACGCACGCACCTTTCTCCGCTCATGGTTTTATCTCAGGGTGATAAGGTGGGCCAGAGAGACCACATCCTCAGTTCCTTCAACAATGCAAATTGAACATATCTGCAGCAGAGGGAAAGAGTGAGGGAGTGGAGTACAAATAGGGACACACACATCAAAGAACCTCAAGTCACAGTTTGAGAATCCAGTTCCTCCTCTTCCTTCTCAAGTGATGGACCTATTATATTCCACTGAGGTGTGATTAGCAACATACCTATTTGGAGGAGGGTGGAGGAACAGGATGGAATGGTTGAGTGGAGGACAACCACACCAAATGGGACATCTGCCTAGAATCTTGCACCAAGACTAGTGTTGTAGCAAAGGTCTTTACCAACCTCACATGGCTGCCCACATATATTTGGAAGTGGTATATCATGAACGGCAGTCATAGTGATGCTTGTGCTCTTGTGAAATGGCTGTACACCCATGGAAGGAGGCAGTCCCAACAGCTGATTGGGAGAGCAGTGCACCTGGAAACCCAATGAGAATCATCTGCCCCTCTAATCCTTTTAGTGATAACAATAAATCTATAGGGAATTTCTGATAGTCTTGTCCTCTGCAGGTAAAAGGCCAGGGCCCTGGAGATGTCGAAGGAGTGAAGGCACCCTCCTCCACTGAGGCGTGAGGTTTGAAAATAAGCAGGTAAGTGTATGGGGGTTAGGTTAAAAGGAATCCAACTTTGGCAGAAATTTGGTGTTGGTGCAAGGAAACTTTGTCCTTATGAAAGATGGTTAATGTGCCTGCTGTCACCTGTGCCCTGTTTTTACCTATATCATGGAAGTAATAGATACCAGGAAGGCTACCTTAATGAAAAGGAATGACAGGGAGCATGCAACCAGCAGCAAAAAAGGATTTCATCGATAGAGAGACTGGAGATCCATTGGGAGCAATAGGTTGAATGGGTGGAAAGGTTCTGAGGAGACCCTTCCACAACCTTGCGTCAAGAGCTGTGTGAATGCTGGATGTCCTTCAAAAGAGGGATTGGAGGTCACTGTTTGCCACCAGTAGACTTTGATGGAATTATGAGTGAGACCTGACATCTTCAAAGACAGGAGTAATCCAGAGAAAGAAAATGCCCATGTCTTTTTGAGAAAAGCTCGCTGTTGGGCCCAGGAGGCGAAGAAGTCCTCTTGGCCCTGATAGAATGCCTCAAGATTCTTTCCTGATGCTTGAAAGCATGTCTTGTACTGCAAAAATATTCTCATTCAGTGAGGAGCCCATAGAAATACTAATTGACCGAAGCACCTGCGGACCGGGCAATGCCTGATCTTGCTATCATGTTGTGTGAACAGCTCCCGGAAAGTCTCCAGGGAAAGCAGGGATAAGCTGACATGTGGAGAAGGTGAGGAAACAAACTGTTGGACCAAAACAGGGTGATCAGAATACCTTGACCCTCTCCCACCTGACACATGGAGGACTGTGGCAGGACTGGTCATGGGGAAAGGTGTAACTGATCAGGTTCAATGAGCATAGGATGAGTGCATTGCCTGGGAATGTATGCCGAGACTCCCTCTGGAACAGTACATTGTGCACTTCTTTTTAGTGCGAGAGGCAAAGAGCTCCCTGGTTATAGTCCGCCATTGTCTGAAAATGTTGTATAGGCATTGTGGTATCATGACCAGTGAAAAAATCCTGCTGCAAGCACATTCTGAATCCCTGGAAAATAGTCTGCCAAGAGCAGGATCTCATGGGCAAGGCACTAATCCCACAGATGAACAATTTACACACAGAGGGCCATTGACTTTGTGCCCCTTGTTTGTTGATGTAAGAAACTGTGGTGTGGTGACGGGCATGAGAGGATATGATGGAGAGAATGGAAGAATGTTGTGTCCAGGGATGATGAAATCCAGGATGGACTCCACCCAACCTTCCTCTTGCATGCCAGGAAATAAGTAGATGAGAACCCTGTGAAACTCGATAGATCACATTCCTTCAAACCATCACCCCTCTCTGTAGTAATCTACCTCTAGAATGAGGATACTGTCATCAGAGTTGTCCCTGTGGAGGGATTGGGGCAGAGGATGTGGATGAGATAACATTGAGAATTCAATCATATAGCCATGTTGAATGACATGCAGGACCCATTTGAACATTGTTATGGCAATCCAAACTGGTAGAAAGTGTGCTAGATGCCCCCCGAAGGGAGTGGGTTGTGTGCACGGGAGGGGACAGATTGTTGGCGGCTCTTTAGGAGCACTCAGAAATACCATTTCTTAGAGGACTGAGCATATGAGGCTTAAGGTTGCACAGGTAGACCAGGCAGATGGGATTGCTGAGTCTTCAGCTGCTTGAAGCAGCCTTGTAGAGCCATTGGTGGAAGAACAGAGGAGTCCTAAATCACTGTATGGGTGGTACACAGTAGAATTTCTGCTTAGGTGCTGGTCTGTAGATACTCATCAGTCATAGTGTGGCTCTGGAGTCCTTGAGGTAGTGGAGAGAATTTTCATTAAGCAGGTGAGATTTATTGAAAAGAAAGTCCTCTATGGTATTTTGCACCTCGCTGAGGAAACTAGAAGAATGCAACTACGATTCCATTGTCAAGGTGATCCCTGTAGCTATCGTGTGAAGAAGCATACACTGCATCCATGGCAGACTGAAGCACTATTCTAGTGAGCAGTTTGCCATCTTCCAAGTTAGTCTGGAAATGGGCATGATTTTGCTGGGGAAGATTGTTGCAAACTCCTACAATTTACTGTCATTAAGAAAGTAACAAAGAGTCCTGTGGCACCTTATAGACTAACAGACGTATTGGAGCTCCAATACATCTGTTAGTTTATAAGGTGCCACAGGACTCTTTGTCGCTTTTTACAGATCCAGACAAACACAGCTACCCCTCTGATACTTGTAACTAAGAAAGTCATATTTGGTTAATAAGATCTCGTAATGAAAAATTTGGAATGGGATACTAGCCATTGAGAAGACTTGTACCCCAGAAGGTCCAGTGGCTTACCACAGAATCATAGAATGTTACATTTAGAAGGGACCTCAGGAGGTCATCTAGTCCAATCCCCTGCTCAAAACAGGATCATTCTTGCCAGCTGAGGATGGTGTTGCCTGATCCACTCCAGGGGAGTGGGGACCAGAGAAAAAGAGATTGCCAAAGTCCCTTAATTCCTAGAACAAACACGACAGTAGAAACAACAAGAAAATATGTATATTTCTAAAATGTTTGTTTTAATGAATCAGAGAGAGAAGAGAGGATGCTAGTAGTTCTGGCTAGGACCATATGGTGGTGAGAAGGAACTGAAAGCATGGTCAGTCCGCTCCATCCTTTATTATCTTTGATGAAACCATGATGTGGAGCAGAGGCACATGAATATACCAACGGACACTGCAACTTTCAAATTATCAAGATCTGGACCCCTGGGTCGTATGGGTAAACCCTCAGTAGAATACAATAGGACCCTCATTCGAAGAAGAAACACGAAATGCCTAGCTGCATACATACTGCTGCCCTGAGTGGTTAGTGGTTACTTCCAGATTGTGGTACAAGAAGCACTAGAGGGCTCACAGAGAATTTAAAGGGATACTATCCTATTACTTTTCACAATAATATAGTCATATCAAAGTAATATGGCATTACTAACCACCAAAGTTCAAAATTCATAAATGAGACACCCAAAAGTCATGGGATTAAAAAAATCCATTACATCATGTGTTTTAGCCTGTCTTCTGGTTTCGGAATTCCCCCTTCAATCACCATTGTGTGGCTGACAATCACAGCTCTCCCATCCCCTCATCAATTCCGCCTGCTCACCGTACATCTTTTCTGCACTCCCAGCTTAACTTTTTTTCAACTTCGCTAAACCAGCTCTGCTCCTCCTGCAGCTGTGCATGGTCTATGTACTCCCAGTCACCAACCCCACTTAGAGTTCTCGGTCACAAGGCACAGACTGAAGGGGTTTACAGAAACTGGGCTGTTCCAGGCCTGCAGTCAAAATGGCATACAGACAACATAGCTTATACAATGTGTATTTGACATAGTTTAGCACACAGGGAGCACTAGAAATTAAAATATAGTATCACTTCCAGGGTGTTATTCTGTGTGAGTGGAACATACAAAAACCAGTGGGGACTTACCCATTTGGGCCAGTATTTCATCTGAGAAAGACAAAGGTGAACTTTTCAACAGAGGAACTTATTTTAATGTACACGTTGAGAGAATAACTTAGTTTTCCCGATTGAGAAATCAGTGGGGACTTACCTATTTGATCCAGCAATCCCCCTGGAAAAGAAAAAAAGTGTGTGATTTTTTTAAAAAAAATAGAAATTATTTTATGTACAAGTTAGAGAATAGCTCAGATTCCCAGATTAAGCAATCATTCACCCTGATCGCCTCCCAGTCAAATTTCCCCATCCCTCCCCAGCACAAACTGCCTAGCCCTACCTGTAGCTCCTCTCCTGAAATAGACAGTCACAGACCCCTACTGAAATGCAGCAATATCTCAGATCTCACTCTGTAAACTTCCTTCTCATGAAGGTGCCAGATTGACACCCATAGCGTTGTAATAATCATTCGTTCATTCACAGAAAATGTGTAACTTGGCCACGGGCCTTATGAGCTGTCCTCTCACAACCCCACCAATGTACTTTCCCCTGCTCTGGGGAGACACCTGCTAGGTGTTGGAGGGGAGTGCAGAGTCCAGGACTCATTCAGTTCTTGATCTGAATTCTGAGTTGTTCAGTCAATGAGGCTGCTTATCTCCCTTTCCCTATATATGTATGAGTGAAACATACAAAAAAAGTGGGGACTTACCCATTCGCACTGGTACTTTATCTGAGAAAGAAAACAGGGAACTTTCAGCAAAGGAACTTATTTTAATGTACAAGTTGAGAGAATAGCTTAGTTTCCCAGAGTGAGAAATCATTCACTGTAAACCCTTCACAGTCAATCCCTTCCCAGTTATGTCTATCCCTGTTGGTACTCCTTGTCCTGAAATAGACACAGTCACAATCCTCCACATAAATCCATCAACATTTGATGTACATTTCCTTCTCATGATGATAGAGTGGTGGACCAGTGGGACCTTGCAGATCACTGCAGTTTAGGAAGCCCCCATGCTCATGGAAACAGTTGAATACCTCACATCTGTAGTCCCCCTGGCAGTCCTTCAAAAGGCCCTACTGACACAGATGATGAGTATCTGCATGTCAGGGACAGCAACTCTGTTTTGGCCTCTCTTGTTTGCCATCCAGCTGATCACAGTTGGTTTGGATGACTTCAGAGAGAGCCTTCACCTTTGTATCTGTCTGTGACTCAGTGGAGAAAGATACAGTACGGCCACTATGGATGATTTCAAAGAATCCCTGTGCACAGCCAGGTGAAGCCTTTTCTCCAAATGTGCACAGTATCATCAGCTCCTTGCTCTGTTACGCAGCCAAAACCAGTGCTTACAGGTTGTGCTCATCTTAGTTTGAGACTACTTCAAGAAAGAAGCAGCACTGGCTTGCCTATCATGTTTTATTTGTGTTCCTGTACATGTTTGGGGTGCAACAGCCCCCCTCCAAAAAAGACCTTTGAAGGCATAGTCCATTTCATCTTCTCTCTTGATTAAAACTGAGTGGTCTAACTGACCCCATCACCTTTGTAGTGACTGTTTCTGGCTCCACAGGTAGGATGATAAAGCCAGTGTAGGAAGATTGACTTCATTCTAATTTGATAATACTTAATGTATGAAAAGGCAAAGATTTTCAATGAAAACTTTTATTTACATTTTTGTGCATGTTTGGGTCAGATAGATTCCAAATCGTTAGGTAGTGCATTTACCAGATTTCTTGAATTAAAAGCAAAACTGAAAAAAAAAAAAAAGGTTCATGTCAATCTAAAACATTTTAGTCAACATTATATTTTCAAGTTATTTGATTAGATGAAAAAAAATTAAAAAAAAAATCAAATCAAACTGGATTTTTTGTTCCACTCCCCCAAACCAAAATATCTGTTATTCATTCAGCTCCAGATGCCAGGCACCATTAAGTGTCACAGACCTGCCACAATCTTAAACTGAGTAAACTAATATTGTTACTAGGAAGGCCACATACATGTCCTCTGAATGTAACTGTTCAGATATCAATTCAAACCTACTCTTCTTCTTGTTCTTTGATTCTGAAAGAAAAGAAAAGAAAAGAAAAGAAAAGAAAAGAAAAGAAAAGCCTCATGTTTAAGGATATTCACACACTGATTTGCATATAACCTAGGCCAGCGGTTTTGAAACTGGGTTACATGAAGCTCCAGGGGTACGCAATCTCTCATCAGGGGATATGCAAGCAAAATCCTGTAATGGTGGACAACATATTCTATTTAGTAAGAAATTGCAATCTAATTATAGGTATGTTATGAGCCTCTCTCAAATGGGCGTACATGGTACACTACATTATTTGGAAAAGGGTACACAGCCTAAACATTTGAAAACCACTGACCTAAACAAATGAATTACACAACATTCTGTACATAATACAGAATTTCAAATGTCTCAAACAGCCACCAAGGTGTGCCAGGAATAGCACTGGTATGTCAGCTTCACAGCTGCCAAACCTCCAATACTTCATTGGTTGACAAGCCCCTCTCACGCTCCCTGGCCATGCCCCCAGATCTGCCCCATCCCTACAAATAACCCCATTATCTCCACTCATTCCTCCTCCCACCACTCTCAGAATATATTGCACAGAAAATACAGTGGGGCTTATAAAAGCCTCCAAATGAGGGGGCTTGAAATGATGTCCCATTTGTGCCATTCACTAGTCTCTGGGAACAAAGGGAGGAAAAAGGGCTGCTTTGCTCCCATGGCCTTCCTGGGGCTGCAGTGAAGAGGGAAGGAAGAACTCCTGCTCATCTGTATTCTGGCTGCTGTTCCTCAAGGCAAATTGCTGGCTCAGTGCTGGGGACAGTGATTATGGAGCTGTGCATCACAACAAGTCTTTCCAAGAGTGTATCCCATCCGTCTGCATTCTACTGAAAGCACCTCAGGGCTGGGACTGTGTCGCTCTCTGCAGGATAAAAGCAAACTATCCCAGCATGACAAATAAAACACTGGATGCTTTCCTGGCCCACTGATCATCACATACAGTTCAAAGCAAATATAGTTTATTAAACAGCAATCAATTTAAAAGAAGAATAAGAAAAAATGGGAAAGGTTAAAGGAAAACACATCACCCCACTCTGTGGCAGGGGATATCACAAACAGTGTCTCTGGAATGTCAGGGCAGTTCACAGTCTGTTCCTTGTAGGGCATGTTGCGGGCAGATAGACTGCTGAGGCCAATAAACACACCGAGATGGAGAAGCAAGCAAAGTTTATTTGAGATCTCAAAGAGGTGCCAGGAGACTGATGCCTCAAATCAAGCACACCTAAAACAAGCAGTCTGTTTCTTTATATCCATGAGAACTTTTCTCGCTGACTAGCAAGCCCCCCATTTCCCCTCCCTCTCCTCCTTCCTCCCCCTGTAGCAGTTACATTAATCAGCGTCATTAAACCGTTAAACAAAGCTGGCAACTACATGTCTAGTTTATTAGGCCCACTTCTTTGAACTACTATCTTGTCCTGTCGAGAGGTGTTTTATTTCACTCCCTTGTGGCAGAAGTATGCAGGCTTCATTATTTTTGCTCCATACCAGTTTGAGCAGCCTTACAACTGATAAGGGCTGGTGCACCTGGCCTCTCCCCTCTGCCAGCCTCTGAGATCGATTAGAGTTTAAAATGGAAGGACTCTTGTTCATTAGAAGCCTGAAACAGGGAGACCTTATATCCTTATTGCCTTTCACTTTTCTAAGTTACTTAGGTTTATGCTTAGTGGCACCAACAATTCCCTCCTTTGAGAATACTCAACAATCTTTTGGCTGAGTTTTCTCATACTCTGCGGAAAAGATGTGATTAAATGCCATGGAGCTGGGGCTTTCAATAAGAGGGTACATTGGGAGTTCTGGGGAGCGGGGGGTACAAAGCTTACGAAGAAGCATCTTAATACAAGCTATTAGGGTAAGGGTGACCCATACACAGTATCACCCCTGTGAGGAGAAGACACACAAGGCCCCCTCCTATTCCTCCCAGGTTGGGCAACCAACTCCAGAGGGAGTCAAACGTGGTAGGTTCCCTTTCCTGGGCCTTCCACTCCTTTAAAGCCTGTTCGGCCGACAGGATGTGTTTTTTAATGTCCTCTGCATTTTCTGGAACATAAGTACAGCATTCACTTCCAACAAGGGCACATACTCCGCCCTGTGAAGCCAGAACATAATCTAGGGCCTGGCGGTTTTGCAGGGATAGTAACCGGAGCTGATAAAGTTCAGAGCTGATGCCTTTTTCTATAGCCAGGGTGAATATAAGAGCGAGGCTGTCCACGAACCTGTACCGAGGTGGGACCCACAGGAGGTAAGCAGGGTGATAAGAACCCGTGAACCCTTTGGCTGGGGCCCCTGTGTGCTGTGTGTACCACTATGTGGACCGCCCACCGCTGGTGAAGAGAGCAATAGTGTGGTTGACAAATAGGAGGGATGTGAGACCACACTAAAGGGCTTCCACCCATATAAGGGCCTAAGGAACTGGTGGGGGTGAGGCTTGGCCCTTATGTCTTTTAAACAACAGTTTAAGTCCCAGATCGTCGCTGGCAGTCTCTGGTGGTGGCTAGATGGTCCACTGCTCAGGAGCGGGCACTCTTTTCAGTCTGGAGTGGTGGATCCAGTTCTTGTGTCCCTCAACCTTGGCCGCCATGTGGGAGGTCAGCAGGACGGTATGGGGTTCCTTCCACTTCTCTTGGAGAGGCTTGTCCTTCCAGGTACAAACGAGGACAGAGTCACCTGGCTGCAGGGAGTGGATAGGCTCGTCCAGCGGGAGAGGCTGCGAGTCTTTAGTGTACCTGTGAAGAGAACAGAGAACAGCAGACAGAGAGCACATGTACTGGGACAAGAAACCACACCCCACTTCCCACTCTCCTAACAGAACCAGTGTACCATTCATAGGCCATGCCCTTCCAAACATAATCTCGAAGGGACTAAGTCCTAATCTACCCTTAGGGAGAGCACGGATACGGAGTAAAATAAGGGCCAGAGCATCAGGCCACCGAAGAGAGGTTTCCTGGCAGACCTTTGAGAGATGTCGCTTGAGTGTCTGCTTGGTGCGTTCCACCACTCCACTGGCCTGCGGTCGCCATGGAGTGTGGAGCTTCCAGGTGATCTGTAAGACGTCTGAGATATTCTGAATGATCTTCGATGTGAAGTGTGGTCCATTGTCAGATTCCATCCACTGGGGAAGTCCGAATCGGGGAATGATTTCCTTGACAAACTTCAAAGCCACTGTCCTGGCAGTATTGTTTCTGCATGGGAAGGCTTCGGGCCATCCGCTGAATCGGTCCACTAAGACGAGAAGGTATCTGTACCCTTGAGTCCGAGGGAACTCAGTAAAATCTATTTGCCAAACCATTCCTGGACCTGGGGTGGGTTCCAGGGTAGCAGGTGGCACTGAAAGTCCTGGTCTGGGGTTGTTCTTTTGGCAGATTAAGCATTCGGCCTGTATCTGGGAGACCAGAAGCCTGAGTCCAGAGGTCAGGAAATACTTATTCACGAGCTGGGTTAGAGACACTCTGCCAGCATGAGTGGTTTGATGTAGTCTTTGCAGCACTAGTCGCATTAGGCTCTTTGGTAGGAGGATCTTTCCTTCTGTGGAGTGAAGCCATCCCTCCTTTTCCTGGAGCCCAAGTGTGTTGGCCAGGTTCCTTTCCTCATGTGAGTATTGAGGGGCTGGGAGTTCCCCTACTGATGGGATGAGGGCATGCATCTGGGCATCCTCAGTTTCCAGTGGTTCCAGGGTAGCAGCTCGCTTGGTTTCCCTATCCACTCTGGCATTGCCTTTGTTGACATCATGGTCTTCTTTTTGATGAGCCTTGCAGTGTATCACTGCTACCGCCGAGGAGAGCTGCACTGCTTCTAGAAGCCGGAGAATCTGCGTCCCATGCTTCACCGGAGATCCTTGGGCTGTCAGCATTCCCCTCTGCTTCCACAGACCTGCATGAGCGTGCAGCACTCCAAAAGCATATCTGGAATCAGTAAAGATGTTAACTCTTTTTCCTTTTGACAGTTCAAGCGCGTGGGTTAAGGCTACTAACTCAGCCAGCTGGGCTGATGTCCCGACAGGAAAACTCTCTGCTTCCACCGTCTCATGGAGAGTTACAACAGCATAGCCTGCCCTCTTTGTCCGTTTGTAACAGCGCTACTGCCATCGGTATACCACTCATAATCTGCATTTGGGAGTGGCTGATCTTTTAAGTCTGGGCGGCTGGAGTATTGGGCATCTATGACATCTAAACAGTCATGTTCCTGCTCCTCTGTTTCTGGCAACAGGGTGGCTGGGTTAAGGGAGGGGCAAGCCTGCAGAGTGACTTCAGGATTTTCCAGAAGCTTAGCCTGATACCGAGCCACTCGAGCCTGTGTGAGCCAGAGACCACCCTTAGCATCCAGCAGGGATTGCACCATGTGCGGCGTGTACACTTTCACAGTCCCTCCCAAAGTTAGCTTTTCAGCTTCCTCAGGTACTAGAGCAGTTGCAGCTACCGCCTGTAAACATGCCGGCCACCCCTTGGCAACCTGATCCAGTTGTTTGAAAAAGTAAGCCACAGGACATTTCCAGGTGCCTAGCAACTGAGTAAGCACTCCCAGAGCCACCCCTTTCCTCTCATGCACATACAGCTGAAACGGTTTGGAGAGATCTGGCAGACCCAGGGCTGGGGCCTCCATCAGTTTCCTCTTTAGAATTTTCAATTCCCTGTCAGCTTCTGGGGACCAGTTAAAGGGGTCGTGATCTGCTCCCTTAACACACTTACAGTGGTTTCGCCCACAGTCCGAATTCAGGGATCCATATTCTGCAGAAGCCTGCCATTCCCAGAAACGCCCTGAGCCGTTTACGATTGTGTGGGACAGGCACTTGACAGATAGCTTCCTTTTTTTCGTGTGAAAGCTGACGCTCTCCCTGCCTTAGGTGAAATCCTAAGTACTGCACTTCTGTGAGAGCAATTTGAGCTTTACTTTTTGCAACCCGATATCCCCGGAGTCCAACAAAGTTCAAAAGGCTCACAGTTGCTTTAAGGCACGGGGTGAGACCCACAGCAGCAATTAACAGGTCATCCACATATTGCAAGAGGAGAACTTGGTCCTCATTGTTCCACTCCTCCAAATCTTTAGCCAGGGCCTGACCGAAAAGGGTGGGGGAGTTTTTAAACCCCTGGGCTAGCACTGTCCAGCAAAGCTGCTTTTTAACCCTTTTTCTGTCCTCCCATTCGAAGGAGAAAGTCTCCTGAGATGCAGTATCAACTGGAATTGTGAAGAAAGTGACCTTTAAATCAAGAACTGAAAAATGGGTGGACTGTCCCCCCACAGAAGCCAACAATGTATAGGGGTTCGGGACCAGAGGGTGCAGAGTTTTAACTCGTTCATTTACTGCCCTCAGGTCTTGCACTAACCGGTACGTGCCATCAGGCTTCTGCACAGGCAGGATGGGGGTGTTCCAGGCTGACTGACATTCTCGGAGCACACCACACTGTAGAAATCGGTCTATTGTTCCCTGCAGACCCTCTCTGGCTTCCCTCTTGATTGGATACTGCTTGATTCGCACCGGACCCTTTCCTGGCAGGAGCTGAACCTCAATGGGGGTTTGATGGGTGGCCTTTCCCGGGACCCCTGATACCCAAACGAGGGGGTACACCCGGTCCTCCCACTGGCTCCACTCTGGGGCTTGCATAGCTGATGGCTTAACTGCAAGAGCCATTACCCAGGCATTCTCGGGAGGTAAGGTGAGGGTGATTTCATCTTGGGTAAAATGCAGGGTGGCTCCTAAGTGACAAAGCAGATCCCGTCCTAGCAGGGGTGTTGGGCAATCAGGGAGGTAGACCAGCTTGTGAGATATAGTTCTGTTTCCCAAGGCGCATTCCGCTGGGGCATACACTGGACACTTAGCTCCTTTTCCTGTAGCACCCATTACTGTGAGAGAATCTGCCACTGGCAGCTGAAGGGGTTGGTTTACAGCAGTTCGTGCTGCTCCAGAGTCTATTAGAAAGTCTATTTCTGAGTTTCCCACCCGCATTTTTACTCGGGGTTCCGGGGGCAGGATGGTCCGTCTCCCCTGACACCCCTAGTCTTGATTTTCTGCTGCCATCATAGGGGTACCTTCCCTTTCAGGGCACTCATTTTTCCAGTGTCCCTCCTTTCGGTATATAGCACACTGGTTGCGACCCAGATGCCGTTCCTGCGAACCAGGTCGTCCACGCCCACGGCCTCTCATTCCCTGGCCCCTACCGTTTTCCTGAAACCTCTTCTTGCCACCCGCCTGTACTGCTGCAACCATTATTTTTACTTGTCTCCTTTCCTTTTCTCCCTCTCTGAGGCTGTAAGCCCTGTTTGCAGTTTCCAGAATTTGTGCCAGGGTCATGCCCATTAAGTCCTCCTTTTTCTGTAACTTCCTTTTAATATCAGGGGCTGCACGGCTAGTAGAGATGCCCTTAATAATTGCCTCAGTTGCCTGATCATCGGGGTTTGCATTAGTATATTGCCTGATTGTATCCCGAATACGCTGTAAAAAGGCAACTGGAGTTTCTTTTGGCTCCTGCACAAGTTCATAGGGCTTTGCCCAATTATTGTGCCTAACCACCGAGTGCCTGAGACCATATAAAAGCAAATGCTTATAAGCAGATAGGCGGGCAAAATCCTCCTCCTTATTTGGGTTCCACTGGGGGTCTCTAAAGGGAACTTGATCCTTTGGTTCAGGGACATGTTCCAGGTCTGCCTCATGTCTTCACTCTGCCTCCTCCCTAGCTTTTGCCAGTACCTGGATCCGCTCCACTTCAGAGAGTAATGTTCTTAAAAGGACCTGACAATCATCCCAGTCAGGCTTGTGACTCACTAGGTATCCCTCAAAGACTGAGATAAAACGGCATGGGTTTGTGGTGAATTCTCCAGCCTGTGTTTTAAAGGCTGCTAGGGCCATGGGATCGAAAGTAACATGATTATACACTTGCAGAGTTTCTGCCGGACGCTCCTGTGCTCCTTGATGGGATATTTGGGACTCTAAGTAACGGATTACTCCCCGAGTGGGAGTCATCTCCGGGGCTGAGGGCACCTTCCCGTTATACAGTGGGGGTGTTACAGCTGAAGGGAACACCGAACCTGTCATTACAATCAGAGGGGAGTTCTGAGGAATACCAATAAAAACTACCGGACCTGCCGGAGTCAGATTACACTTTTGCAAAAAATCTGATCTATTTTTTAACGACCTAAACAACTGTGCATACACAAGTTCATTCCATTTACCCATACGCTGACAAAACAGAGATAACTGAAGGATCGTGTTGTAATTAAGTGATCCTTCCAGAGGCCATTTCTCCTGACTTTCCAACTGATACTGAGGCCAGTCCACTTTACAAAGCCTTTTTAACCTATTCTTGCTTAATGGATCCAAACCAAACACCTTCCAATTAGCTGGAATGCATTCTAGGTGGGTACACCTTGCCTTCCCCACCTTGCTCTGCCCCTGCCCCATGTCGCAGGTAGACTCTGGGCGTCCCCAGGTCCTAACAGAGAGTCCTCCTTTTTCTGTAACTTCCTTTTAATATCAGGGGCTGCACGGCTAGTAAAGATGCCTTAATAATTGCCTCAGTTGCCTGATCATCGGGGTTTGCATTAGTATATTGCCTGATTGTATCCCGAATATGCTGCAAAAAGGCAACTGGAGTTTCTTTTGGCTCCTGCACAAGTTCATAGGGCTTTGCCCAATTATTGTGCCTAACCACCGAGTGCCTGAGACCATATAAAAGTAAATCCTTATAAGCAGATAGGGAGGCAAAATCCTCCCCCTTATTTGGATTCCATTGGGGGTCTCTAAAGGGAACTTGATCCTTTGGTTCGGGGACATGTTCCCGGTCTGCCTCATGTCTTCGCTCTGCCTCCTCCCTAGCTTTTGCCAGTACCTGGGTCCGCTCCACTTCAGAGAGTAAGGTTCTTAAAAGGACCTGACAATCATCCCAGTCAGGTTTGTGCCTTAAACTGGGGCAGCACTTTGGTGTCTAGATTCCCCACAAAATTGGTGTCTTGGGGCCCCTCCCCACTTACCTCCCAGCAGGGCCCTCTTGGCCCACTGCTCCTCCAGCTTGTGCTTCTGCTGTTCTTCATGGTCCACCAGCCTCTGCTGCTCCAGCTCCAGCTCCTTTGCTTTCAGCTCCAGCTCCAGTCTCTGCAGCTCCTCCAGAGAGGAACCTCACTGGGGTCCCCCTGTGCTGACTGGGGAGTCGGGTTTGATAGACTTCCAGCTGCTACACAGACTGCCCCCACAGCTACTCTCCAGGCACCCTGGGATGGAGCCCCCCCCCACCCCCCCCGGGGTCTGGAGCCTGTTCCTCAGACTGGTCATTCTCTACAAGCTGAGCAATCAGCCACTCCTTAGTGAGCGTCCCAATGCTCAGCCCTCTCTCCCTGCAGAGACATGCCAGGTTACTCTTACGCAGCTGGTTATAGGCCACTTCTGCACTGGTTCCTTTCAATACCCTCGTTCTATCACTGGCAGCCACTCACTGCAAAAATCCTGTGCTTGCAGCTGACTGTCTACAGGGTCCATCCAGCAACCATCCTCTGCTACCATGTTGTCACAGACTCACAGATTATGCCCACTCTTGGCCCTGTGCGGTCCATGGGGGGAGCTCCCTTCAGTGAGACAGCCCTTCTCGGGGGTCCTCTTTCTTGGGGGTTAAGGCTGTCCACCTCCTGGAATCGCACGTCTCTGAGCCTTAGCACACCTGTCTCTCACTGTGGACCCCCTCAGGGAATCCACTCACTCTAGGTCCCTGGGACCTCCACTCCCAGAAGGAATAATGCCCCCCTGTTCTGTAGCCTGGAGCGACTCTCAGCCAGCGTAAAACAGGAGGGTTTATTGAGCGTCTGAATCCAGCATAGGAAACTCTCAGGGTCTCATGCCTGGCCTCCCTCAGCCCAGCACATCCCAGTCTCCCCTGCAGCCAGGTTGTTGTGGGCAGATTGACTGCTGAGGCAAACAACAGTGGTAGTCCGTTGCCCGGAGTGCTTCAGCTCCAGTAAACACACCGAGCGGGAGAAACCAGCAAGGTTTATTTGAGATCTCAAAGTGGTGCTGGGAGACTTGACCTGCCTCAAATCCAGCACGAGTTAATACAAGCAGGTTAGCTTTTTTATACTTTACCTCTAGCTAAGCCGTCCCTTTTCCCCCCTCCCCTTTTCCCCCATAGCAGTTACATTAATCAGAGTCATTAAACTGTTAAACTCAAATCTGGCGACTACATGTCTAGTTCATTAGGCCTACTTCTTTGAACTACTATCTTGTCCTGTCCAGAGGTGTTTTATTTCACTCCCTTGTGGCAGAAGTATGCAGGCTTTCCCTTAGGCCTCTCTGAGCAAAAGTCCGTCCATGTTAAACTCTAATTGACCTAGCTGGCCAATAATAAACAAAAGGCCAGGTGTCTGCAGCCTTATCAGTTGCAAGGCCGCTCAGACTGGTATGGAGCAGGAAATATGAAA